>NC_134310.1:14488436-14643417 GCF_949628215.1 Phalacrocorax aristotelis | reverse complement strand
GGCACGGATATGCCTGGGAATGTTAGTGGATACCGGGGCAGATGTCACAGTGATGCCACTCGAACGGTGGCCACCAACTTGGCCCCTTGCCATGGGAAAGCGTATAATAGGGGTGGGAGGAGAACAACAGACGAGGACTAGTACTTGCCCTGTGAAACTCGAAGTCATGGACGAGGAGGCAGGGAAGCTCCTCACAGCCGTAGTGACCATACTAGTAGCAGATGGGGTAGCAAGCCCCTTGTTAGGGCGAGACGCCCTTGCCCAGATGGGGATCGGGTTGAAAAATTTAGCATAAGGGCCACTGCCTCAGAGGGGCTTCGTCACCACAAGTTAGTGTGGAAAACCAAAGAGCCCGTCTGGGTGGAGCAGTGGCCCCTGACAACAGAGAAAACAGAGGCTGTAAGAGCTATAGTAAAACGAGAGCACGAAGCAGGGCACCTAGAGCCCTCGACGAGCCCGTGGAACACCCCTATATTTGCTATAAAAAAGAAAGATAAAAACCAATGGAGGATGCTGCATGACCTTAGAGCAGTAAATCAGCAGATGGAGGACATGGGGCCTCTCCAACCTGGCCTACCAGATCTGAGTGCTGTCCTGAAAGGATGGCAAGGTCATTGTTTTAGATATCAAAAACTGCTTCTTCAGCATTCCGCTACATCCAGATGATAGGAAGAGATTTGCCTTTACTCTGCCCGCGGTGAACCGCGCAGAACCAGGTAGTAGATGGCAGTGGGCAGTACTTCCGCAGGGGATGAAAAACTCTCCAGCGATCTGCCAGAGGGATGTGGCTTCTGCATTGCAGCAAGTAAGGCAACAGTATCAGGAGAGAATCTACATGATCCACTACATGGATGACGTCCTCATAGCTGCGCCCACCGAGGCGTTGTGTGAACAAGTCTTTTCAGACACCCAAAGGGGCCTTGTGGGACAGGGCCTCAAGATAGCTGAGGCAAAGGTACAGCGAGGACCAGTGTGTGGATTTCTGGGTGCTAGAATACAAGGGGATTCCATACAAGCTCAGCCCATTAAACTTACACCTAAGGTTAAAAATTTACACGATGTACAGAAGCTGGTAGGAGCACTGCAGTGGTTGCGGACATTCGTGCGCGTCACCGGTGAGGAGATGCAACCTTTCTATGCATTGCTGAAAGGGACCGACCCATGGGAGCCCAGGAGTTTAGACCCTGAGGCAGTCCAGCAGTTGCAGATGATAGAACGTTGAATGCAAAAGGAAGGAGTATGGCGGTGGGACCCTCAGGAGGAATTAATTGCAGGTTGGATTCTGACCGCCGGTGGAGGATTAGGATTGCTATATCAAATACGGACAGGGGAAGAAAAACCACTGCGATGGGTATATCAGAAGGTTCCCAAGGATGCGTTCTCCACAAAAGTCAAGGTAGCCGGGGGAATGATTTGGCGTCTGCGACGGGAAAGCAAGGGAATCTTTGGGAAGGAGCCAGATAAGCTGACAGTGCCGTGGAATGGGGAGAAATGGCGGAAGGTGGTAGAGAGTGAAGAGGATATACAATTGGCAGTATACTCATACCCAGGGAAAATCGTCACAGGCACGGTACAGAGGTGGGCCGAGACAAAGTGGTGGATTTGAGTGTGGATAGTAGAGTTTTGGATGCCCCTCACCCAGGACCAACATATTTCACAGACGCTTCCTCGAAGACGAACAGAGCGGCGGTAGTGTGGAAAGAAGAGAATGGTTGGATGTGCCAGGCGTATGAAGAGCAGGGTAAAAGTGTGCAGTGGCTGGAGGCGAAACCACTAGAGATGGCCCTGTGAAAGGATATAGATCGGCATATAAATGTGTGCACGGACTCCTTATATGTGTATAAACTAGTCATGTCCATGAAACGAGAGGGTGTACCACACACGGAAATTGCCTTGATGCTAGAGGTTGCTTTATCGCAGCGAGGAGCAACTGTGACAGTAATTCACATTCGCAGTCATCAGATGGGGCCTGGACCACTGATTGAGGGGAATCGCATGGCTGATGAGGCAGCCGCGGGAGTCTGGACATTGACGGAGGCAAAGAAACTGCATGAAAAACTGCACCTGGGTGCTAAAGCCTTGGCAAAGGAGTGTGGCATCTCAATAAGAGCAGCAAGAGAAGTGGTAGCCACCTGTCCTTACTGTCAGCACTCGCCATTGTGGGAGGCAGGAGTCAACCCTCGAGGACTGGAAGCAAATGCTATCTGGCAGACTGACTTTACTGAATGTCCACAGTTGGCCCCCGGACGGCAACTTGCAATTACAATTGATACATATAGTGGAGTCATCATGGTTACTCAACATCGGAAGCAGACCGCAACGCATTTGACTGCGCATTGGACCACGGTAATGGCGTGGCTTGGAAAGCCTACCGAGATAAAAACAGACAATGGACCATGCTTTCGGGCTCGAAGTACCGAAGAATGGTGTAAAGCTTGGAATATTGTATTAAAACACGGCATTGCTTACAATAGCACAGGGCAGGCAATAGTTGAACGCGCTCATCGCACCTTGAAAGCAAAAATAATACAGCTTGGGGAGGGGGAGGGATATAAGGGAGCTATACCCATAGCAGCTCAGCAAACTATTTTAATGTGTGCATTATATTCGCTTAATCATTTTATACGCGGGCAGGAGCAAGTTACAGCAGTGGAGAAGCACTTTGGCAAAGCTCAAGCAGGCGAGCGCTATCCGCAGGTACGAGTAAGGTTCCCAGGCAGTGAGCAATGGGAGAGAGGATGGAAACTGAGATGCCTGGGGAGGGGCTACGCTGCGGTTGAGAATGAAGGGCGCATAGAGTGGGTGCCTGCAAAGTGTGTGAAAGCAGAACTGTGCAAGGATGTACAAAGAATAATCCCTCTCTGAGTTGTCTCTTTGCAGGGTCTGCTGACATGGATCCTCATGCTAGCCATATCATTGGGAAAAGAAATGAGCTCCTTGACAAGATTGCAAGCAATATTGCAACGAGAGCGACACTGGGAAAGGGCGGCAAAAGAGGGATATGAACTGGGATTGGATAGTAATAATTGGGGGGATCTTGTTGTGTGTAGTAACCATGGTTACTTGTGGGCTGCCATTGTTATGCTGTGTTATAAGACAAATCAAAGAGCGCCTGCAAGAGTTACATGAATATAGACCTGACCGCAATATGTATCCACTTACGCAAGTAGCTTTGTAGAATTTTTAGTAGCATGGGGAGGGGGAGATGTAGGGGAATAGACAGGGATTGGCGACCGGAAGATCACGGGATGTGACGGAAAGATAGACTCCTCCCCATAGGAGTGGCAGGAACAGGAAGCGCAAGAGCTATATAAGCGTGTGACGCAGCTAAATAAACGGACATTTTGTATCCATCATATTGATGTCTGTGCATCACTGTCCCCAGGGTGGGTTGAGCCCTGTGTCCCGGAGATATGCGGCCCAAGATAAGTTCTCCCGTAGAAGCGTACAGCTACAAGGAAATAAAGAAGGAAAGAAAGAAGGAAGGAAAGAAAAAGAAAGAAAGAAGGAAGGAAGGAAGAGATAATTAGACTGACACAGTGCTAAAAATTGTCGTCTTGGTGAGGTTTTCTCCAGTGCTGAGGCACCCATTTTTAGTTAGCCTCAGCTCTGAAATTCAGGCTCATGTGATTGCAATAACACTTTTTTTGGGAAACCTTTTCAGGAGGGGTGGTGTGGGATATCTGGAAAGCAAAGGACACGTAGTGAACAATCCAGGCTCAGACTGCGCGGACTTAATCGGCCTGGGAACAAGAAAGCCTCAAGGATGTTGCGAGTTAAAACCAATGTATGTAGCTATTAATAACAGCTGTGATTTTGTATTTCCCAAGGCTTACAAAGCGGCATGGTACGAGCTTACTGTGGGAACGTGTGGGATGGCATTACGTCTTCCTGATAAGTTGCATTCCAAGATTGGCCACAGGTGCTACTCTGTCAACAGGGGCCACATCCCATACCACTGGCAGGAGTGTCTCGTTACAGCATAGCAAAACAAGGCAGGAGTTGCCGATGCTGCTAGTAGCTATCCTTGGGATAAAGCCCAAGGCCGTGCTGACCAACTAATAATAGGCTTGTATATAATAAACAGTAGGGGCTTGTGTGTGATAAGGTGGTTGCAGAGCTATATTAACTGCGCTGTGTCTGTAATAAACTGGCATTTGCTTGATCATATTGGTCGTGTGTGGTGTCCGTGACTTCCGCGTCAGCAAGTGGCGCCCGAACAGGGACCCCCGGATCGGAGTTGGATTTTCCGACGGAGCCGAAGATAGAGGGTGCGGAAGCTGGCCGTAGGTGAGTGCTTCCCTGGCACTCGGGAAGACGCTAGCGCAAAAGATTGGCACTCACCCTGATCAGGCGGGCGGCCGGGGAGGAGATGGGGTCCAACATGACAAAAGAAGAGTCAGCAGTGGTTAAGCTCCTCCAACATATCCTCTCAATGAGAGGGCTGAGTTATGACTCGTCTACCCTGAAGGCTTTGCTGCTTTGGGCAAAGGGAAAAGACTTGATCCCCACAGCTGGAGCCGTCTTTGATGTATCAATATGGGAAAAAATAGGGGCAGAACTGTGGGATGAAATAAGTAAAGGATCCAGGGAGGCGAGCAAATTCTCTACTGTGTGGAGGTTGATTAATGAAACATTGAAAAGCATGAAGGCTGAACGGCAAGCTGTGGTGTCTGCATTTGCGGCTTTGACTCCAGCCGACGGGTCTGCCTCTGCAACTGGCATGCTGTTCCAGGGTCCAACGATCCCTGCCGCAACCCCGGCTCATGCTGCGGGGGGGGTCCGAATCCCAGCAGAAACTGTAGCCACAGCTCACGCCGCCACACATGTACCAGCACCAGAGGGAAAAGCTGCAGAAGATTTTCTACCACCACCAGATGCAACACAGTCAGACAGTCCTCAGATTTGTGACAACGCCGATCCACCACCCCGACCCTCTTCACCGGCGCCGACCACTTCACTTTACCCTCCCGTGTGACCTTCTTCTCCACCGTCACGTTGCGAAGAGGAGGAGGGGGGAGCAAACGGTTTGGGGGATGCGCAATTGCGGGAATTGGTAAAAAGGCTGGAAACTTTAGAGGCTCGCCTAGGGGCGCCGCCAGAAAAGTTACCAGCTCCTCTGTCTGTGCCATGCCCCGGACCATCAGGGTCTAACCCATTCGTCCCAAATGAAACACCGGGTGGGACCAGTGCTCCTGCACCGATGCCAGCGCCACCAGCGTCAGCGGTATTTGGGCAAGGGTCGTTGGCAGGGGGGGCAAGAGACCTATCCATGCGATGGAAAGGGGTGATTCGAGATGCCATGATAGAAGGGCAGTTTTTGCCACTGGCATTTCCAGTTATAGCAGATAATAATGGGAGAGGGGTGTGGGAAGCGTTGGGTTGGAAAGTGTTGAAGGAGGCCAAAAATGCTGTTACTCAGTATGGGTTAAAATCACCATATACTCAGTCTGTGTTACAACACATTTTTTCCTCACAGTTATTAACTCCTTATGACTCTAGGATGATTGTCCGGATGCTGTTGCCAGCCTCGCAGCAGCTACAATTTCTCCAACGTTGGCAGACTGCCTGCGATAGGGCAGCTTCAATACCTCGACAGCAGGGTGATCCTCTGTTTGGTGTACAGGCTCAGATGCTAATAGGAGCAGGGCCTTTTATGCGACCTGAGTGGCAAGCACAATGTGCTACCGAGGTGTTGCAATTGAGCCAAGAGTTAGCTTATAGAGCCCTTACTAATGTGCATGATGAGAATACCAGACCTGCCTTTACCACAGTAAAGCAGGGACCCACAGAGTCGTATGGGAAGTTTATCGATTGCTTGCATGCTGCAATTATGGCTCACCCAGATATGGACGAGAGCATGAAAGTAAAATTCCTAGATATGTTTGCTTTTGATAATGCTAATGAAAAGACTAAAAGAGCACTCAGCGTGTTGCCGAGGGGATCTAACGCAGGGCAGTTGTTAGAGGCCGCTGAGCGAATGTTAGAACAAGAAAAGGCTACCGTTATGGCCACAGCTGTGGGTGCAGCAGTTAAGCCATTGATCTCAAGAAACCAGGGAGGAAAAAGGGACAAAAAGTGCTTTAATTGCGGAAAGCTAGGTCATGTTCGGAAAGAATGCAGGAGTCTAGTTAGCACTGAGGGGCGAGGAAACAAGTGGTGTACAAATTGCAAGAAAGGTACCCATGACACTCGGGAATGTCAGAGATTGGGAAACATGGCGCAGAGCGCGCCACACCCACACGTGATGACACAAGTGCAGGGTGCTTGGACCGCTGCGCCGCTGCCACAATCGGCAGCACCGGAGTGGACCTGGCAACAGCAGTAGACGTGACTTTAACAACATCAGGGGTTCAATTAATTGATTCCGACCAACAGGGACCACTAGGGCATGGGCTAAGTGCATTGCTTATAGGCCGTTCCTCAATGTCTCAAAAAGGTATATTTATAGTACCAGGGCTCATTGATGCAGATTACTGCGGAACCATAAAAATTATGGTATACACCCTAACGCCGCCGCTCACCATACCAGCACAATCAAAAATAGCTCAATTAATACCATTTCATGCCTGTGTTCCTAAAGCACAATCGGTCGTGCGTGGCCATGGAGGTTTTGGGTCCACTGGTGTGCCAAATGTGTTATTAGCGATCGATATCGCCAGGGGAAAACCAGAAGAAAAGGTGACAATTACACACCAAAACAGGCAATCCTGCGTGCTGTCGATGCTAATTGACACAGGGGCAGATGTAACCATCATCCCCGCAACAAAGTGGCCCTACAACTGGCCACTGGTACCGGCAGCTACCAATGTAGCGGGGGTTGGAGGTGCACAATGCACAATGATCAGTAAAACTCCAGTGTCATTTAGCTTTGAGGATGGTACGACAGTTACCACAAGGCCGTATGTAATGCACCTGCCTGTAGCTCTTGTAGGTCGAGACATATTGTCCCAAATGGGAGCCCAGCTTGTAACCCAGCATTTTTAGGAGCGGCCATGGTTAAGCAGCCCATTTTAAAACTCACCTGGACCACGACGACGCCAGTGTGGGTAGACCAGTGGCCGCTAAAACAGGAGAGGCTGCAAATTTTACAGGACTTAGTAAACGAACAATTAGAAGCAGGTCATATCGTGCCTTCTACAAGCCCTTGGAACACTCCCGTTTTTACCAGTCCGAAAAAATCAGGCAGATGGCGACTACTGCATGATTTACGAGCAGTAAACGCTGTTATGCAGGACATGGGGTCACTACAGCCAGGATTACCTTCCCCTGTAATGATCCCTGAGAACTGGGATTTGCTTATCATTGACTTAAAAGATTGTTTCTTTACTATTCCCTTGCATCCAGACGATGCAGAGAAATTTGCATTTACGGTACCGACAATTAACAAACAAGAGCCAGCGAAAAGGTATCAATGGGTGGTGTTACCTCAGGGCATGAAGAACTCGCCTACATTGTGTCAAAATTTTGTAGCATGGGCTCTACAGCCATTCCGAAGGCAACATCTATCCTTCCTAATTTTTCACTATATGGATGACATATTGATTGCTGGTGAAAAGATGGATTCGGAAGGAATATTACAAAAGTTAGTAGAAACCTTAGAGCCAAAAGGACTTAAAATAGCCCCAGAAAAGGTGCAGCGCCGAGGTCCATGGCAGTATTTGGGCTGGACCATTACCAGGAGTGCAGTCCGACCACAGAAAATCGAACTTAAAACAGACATTAAGACCCTCTCAGATGTTCAAAAACTGATGGGAGACATTCAGTGGGTAAGAGCTGTTAGTGGAATCACTAATGATGATTTAGCTCCTTTAATGCCTCTCTTAGGAACCACGACCAAAGCTAACGAGCGACGAAGTCTATCAGTAGAACAGAAACAGGTGTTAGATCAGCTTGTGGAAAAAATTCTGACAGCTACTGTACAGAGAAAAATTTCTGCTTTGCCTTTGCAGTTTTTGATTGTTAATTCATCACCCAAACGAAAGCATTTAGTAGGACTCATAATGCAATTAGACGAACAGCACATCAACATTCTGGAATGGGTATTCTTATCTTATCAACCCAAAAATACAGTTTGTTCACGGGTCAAGCTGTTAGCTAACATAATTATTAAAGGCAGAAGAAGGATTTGGGAGTTATCGGGACAAGAGCCTGCAACGATATTTATGCCTATAGCACAGATCTATTTGGACTGGCTCTTAGCGACCTCAGAGACAATCCAAATCGCTCTTGCCAAGTATCCAGGTACAGTTACTAACAATTATCCATCAGCAAAAATTTTATCACTATTGCAAAACCAGGAATTTGAGGAAATCCCTTACAGGTCAGAAGTACCAGTGGAAGGACTCACAGTATTCACCGATGCTGGAAGGAAATCAAAACGAGCTGCTATTGCTTGGCACAGCAACAACCAGTGGCATCATCAGCTTCTTACAGGGAACGCCACAGACTCTTTGCAGACACTCGAACTGAGAGCAGTCTTGTGGGTTTTTCAACGCTGGCCTGACGACCCTTTAAATGTAGTCTCAGACTCACTCTATGTGGTGGGAACGGTACAGCGCTTGGAACGCACCATGATCAAAACTCTAAAAAATAACACCTTATATATGTTACTGATGCAGCTTTTGTTTCTGTTGAATCAACGCAGAAAACCCTATTTTGTGACACACATTCGCAGCCATCAGTTTAATCAAGGCTTGTCTATCAGAAATGACGTAGCAGACAAGCTAGTTGCTACTGCTTGGAAAAATCACAATGTCAACCTGTTTGAGCAAGCCACTTTGTCTCATGAATTTTTACATCAATCCGCAAAGGTGTTAGCAAAACAGTTTAACTTAAAGCTGTCAGATGCCCGAGGCATCGTGCAATCATGTCCGGCTTGCCAAAAACCGGGATTTGGTCTGGGTCTTGGGGTAAATCCTCGGGGCTTAGGAGCCTTGCAGTTATGGCAAATGGACGTCACTCATGTTACAGAATTTGGGCGTCAAAAATATGTGCATGTCAGCATTGATACTTATTCCCATGCATTGTGGGCCATTGCTCAAACAGGAGAATCAGCCAAACATGTTGTGAAGCATATGCATGCGGCCATTGCTGCTTTAGGAGCTCCTCAGGAAATAAAAACAGATAATGGCCCTGCATATATTTCACAAACATTCGAACGCTTTTGCCAATTGTGGGGCATTTGCAGAGTAACTGGCATACCCCACTCCCCTACAGGACAGGCCATTGTGGAACGTGCGCATGCTACCTTGAAATCACTGTTGCAAAAGCAAAAAGGGGGAGAACTGGCTCCTTCTGAACGTCTTGCAAAAGCGATTTACGTTCTAAACTATTTGAGGTTAACAGGAGACCGTGACTCTCCTCCAATTGTAATTCACCATCTGTCATTGCAATCTGGACTACAAAAAGCTGACTCGGTAAAGGTACAGTATCGAGATTTAAAAACTGGGGAATGGAAGGGTCCCACAGAAGTAAAAATGACCGGTCGAGGTTATGTTTGTGTTTTGACAGATGAAGGTCCACGGTGGGTGCCTAGCCGCTGGGTGAAACCATGGAGAGAAGATCTGGGACAGCAACGGTCGTTGCCCTGATGCATTTCCTTCTATCATTCCTCTCCATTGTTGATCTCGGCCACTCATGGATTTCGTATGAACCTTACAGATAACTCCAATTCAATTTACCAGCAACTAGATCGACTTAAGAAACTAACCAATGAGTTAAAAGCTAGCTCTCTAGGCCTTCATTCATGGTTAACTGGGTTAGGTGTCTCAGGATGGGTAAGAGATTTAATTACCCACGGGCTTGTCTTATTATTAGGATTATTATTAAGTGTGCTAATATTAGGATGTGTTTTTAAGTGTTTCATGAAAGCAGTAGAGCGCATGATGACTGGAGCCTGGATTGCTCAAAAACAAAAAGGGGATTTGTGGGATATCTGGAAAGCAAAGGACACGTAGTGAACAATCCAGGCTCAGACTGCGCGGACTTAATCGGCCTGGGAACAAGAAAGCCTCAAGGATGTTGCGAGTTAAAACCAATGTATGTAGCTATTAATAACAGCTGTGATTTTGTATTTCCCAAGGCTTACAAAGCGGCATGGTACGAGCTTACTGTGGGAACGTGTGGGATGGCATTACGTCTTCCTGATAAGTTGCATTCCAAGATTGGCCACAGGTGCTACTCTGTCAACAGGGGCCACATCCCATACCACTGGCAGGAGTGTCTCATTACAGCGTAGCAAAACAAGGCGGGAGTTGCCGATGCTGCTAGTAGCTATCCTTGGGATAAAGCCCAAGGCCGTGCTGACCAACTAATAATAGGCTTGTATATAATAAACAGTAGGGGCTTGTGTGTGATAAGGTGGTTGCAGAGCTATATTAACTGCGCTATGTCTGTAATAAACTGGCATTTGCTTGATCATATTGGTCGTGTGTGGTGTCCGTGACTTCCGCGTCAGCAGGGTGGGGCTGGCAGATGGGCACCCCAGGCTTGTTGTAGAATGAAGGTGGGGGTTGAAGTTGATGCACACCCATGCATTACAGCCCATGGATATAAAAAAATTAATGAGCCAACTTTCAAAGTTTCCATAATGTTTTCTAAACACATAGTAAAATCATTCTGTAAAGCAAGTGTAGGGGAATAGACAGGGATCGGCGACCGGAAGATCACGGGATGTGACGGAAAGATAGACTCCTCCCCATAGGAGTGGCAGGAACAGGAAGCGCAAGAGCTATATAAGCGTGTGACGCAGCCAAATAAACGGACATTTTGTATCCATCATATTGATGTCTGTGCATCACTGTCCCCAGGGTGGGTAGAGCCCTGTGTCCCGGAGATATGCGGCCCAAGATAAGTCCTCCCGTAGAAGCGTACAGCTACAAGCAAGAAAGATCACAGAAGGTTTTAATGAAGATGAAAGCTACTGCATTTCCAAATGCAAGGAAAGATTTTGCTCTTCACAAGGTAATAATCTTTTTGGTTGAGGCTCTATAAAATGTCCTTTTTGTAGGTGTCCTGGTTTCAGCTGGGATAGAGTTAAATTTCTTCGTAGTAGCTAGTATGAGACTATGTTTTGGATTTTTGCTGGAAACAGTGGTGATAATGTGGAGATGTTTCAGTTGTTGCTAAGTAGCACTTATACTGGTCAAGGACTTTTTCAGCTCCCCATGCTCTGCCGGGTGCACAAAAAGCTGGGAGGGGACACAGCCAGGACAGCTGACCCAAACTGACCAGCGGGATATTCCATACCATATGACGTCATGCTCAGTATATAAAGCTGGGGGAAGAAGAAGGAAGGGGGGACATTGGGAGTGATGGCATTTGTCTTCCCAAGTAACTGTTACGTGTGATGGAGCCCTGCTTTCCTGGAGGTGGCTGAACACCTGCCTGCCCATGGGAAGTAGTGAATTAATTCCTTGTTTTGCTTTGCTTCCGCACACAGCTTTTGCTTTACCTATTAAACGGTCCTTATCTCAACCCATGAGTTGCCTCACTTTTACTCTTCCAATTCTCTCCCCTGTCCCACCAGGGGGGAGTGAGCGAGCGGCTGCGTGGTGCTTGGTTGCTGACTGGGGCTAAACCACGACAAAGACTATCTACAGTGCTTGTACCAAGGCACTTTATTAAAGAGCATGCAGAAAGAATAATTACATTTAAAAGCCAACTCATGTTATGATCCCCCAAACCACAGTTCTGCTAATCCCCCCCATCCCCATAGTGGACATTTGACTTTCTCTTTCAGCACACTCTCTTTTGCTGCTGCCCAGAGCTGTTCTCCAGCTGGGAGAGCTGTCAACCAGTCCCTGTCCCTTGTGTAATCAACTAGCTCACCTCAGAGATATGCTCATGTTGCGCTGGCACAGACTCACTTCTTCCATTCTGTATCCCTATGCTATGTAGACAGAACTCTGGCCTGGCTTTCCATCTAATTAAAACAAAACTAGTGTTTTTTGTGACAATTTCTGGAAAAACAAGCATTCTAAAACCAAAGGCAACGTCCTCTGCTGGCTTAAGTAATGGTGACTCCTTAGCATTCATTTCCATTAGCAGAGGTGCCAGCTCCTGAACTCCATTTCACTCTGTGCTACTGGCACAATATTTTTGATTGTGGTGTTAGTAGGAGTCAAATAAGTCATGTTAATGTTGGGAGCTGAATGTTTGTGCTGCAGGGGACAACTAGCTATGTACAGCTTCCCTCCCCTAAGCATCTACTCTGTGTAATGACACCCTGGTAATTAACAATAAAAATTCTCCACATGGTAAAAATTGACTGTAAAATTCCCTGTTAAAATATCACATTTAATTGGCAGATTAAAAATGAAACCAAAGCCCAACCACTCAGGAACGCTGAGCAAAGCAAACGGGAATGCTGATTGTGCCTTAGGAACAAGGAAGACAGTCTAGCTGTCCCACTGAGGCAGAGGGATCTATGTTTGAGATTCCAATTGCTTTTAATTAAAAAAACCCTGGCTCCCAAACAGTGCAGCATGATTCAAATGTCCACTATGGGGATGGGGGGGATTAGCAGAACTGTGGTTTGGGGGATCATAACATGAGTTGGCTTTTAAATGTAATTATTCTTTCTGCATGCTCTTTAATAAAGTGCCTTGGTACAAGCACTGTAGATAGTCTTTGTCGTGGTTTAGCCCCAGTCAGCAACCAAGCACCACGCAGCCGCTCGCTCACTCCCCCTGCAGTGGGATGGGAGAGAGAATTGGAAGAGTAAAAGTGAGGCAACTCATGGGTTGAGATAAAGACAGTTTAATAGGTAAAGCAAAAGCTGCGCGCGGAAGCAAAGCAAAACAAGGAATTAATTCACTACTTCCCATGGGCAGGCAGGTGTTCAGCCACCTCCAGGAAAGCAGGGCTCCATCACACGTAACAGTTACTTGGGAAGACAAATGCCATCACTCCCAATGTCCCCCCTTCCTTCTTCTTCCCCCAGCTTTATATACTGAGCATGACGTCATATGGTATGGAATATCCCGCTGGTCAGTTTGGGTCAGCTGTCCTGGCTGTGTCCCCTCCCAGCTTTTTGTGCACCCGGCAGAGCATGGGGAGCTGAAAAAGTCCTTGACCAGTATAAGTGCTACTTAGCAACAACTGAAACATCTCCACATTATCACCACTGTTTCCAGCAAAAATCCAAAACATAGTCTCATACTAGCTACTACGAAGAAATTTAACTCTATCCCAGCTGACACCAGGCCAGTATTGAATCTTTTATTTTCTGTAATTGTGAAGAAATCCATCAACCTCTTTTTAATATGTTTCTACAGGCACAGGAACTTCTGAGCAATACCTGGAGATTTAGTGCTTTAAGTCACTCGGATGAAAACCACTATAGAAATAGGAGGTTTTTAAAGCTACAATTCTCATTGTTAGAGCATAGTTATGCAAAAATGTCAGACAAAAAGCTGAAGAAAGGTAAATTAGAACAAATAGGATCATTAGATTGTTTTTGTACATCATGTAATCTGTGGAGCCTGTACATGCAGTGTGCATAATATGCAACTTACCTGGAATGCACATACAGCACCTGGGTGCAAATCGCGCATGGGATTCCTACAATGAAAGCCCTGCTTTCTTATTTCTTTTTCAAAAGTGGAACACCAACCTGAGGGATTTCCAACACTACTGCTAGCATGTTTAAACTACAACATTTAATTTGTAGCTGGAGTTTGTACCTATAAATGGCAGCAAATGTACATATCTGCTGTTAATTGCAGGAAATAGGGCTTGAAGATGCTTCTGTTGTAGCACATAAAAAAAAAGTCATTGCCCAACATGTTTCTGGTTAAAAAGTATATTCATAGATATTTTATAAAACTACAAGAAACAGCTACTTTTAGCAAAACTAGGTGCCTTTACTTGAGCATGTGTGTGTCTGGTGCTTGAATTAAGACTTGTATCACCTTACTGTTTTCTTAGGGCTGTTCTCATCGACAGTCATTATAAAACCCTAAGGTCCTGTGCCATGTATTAGTGCCATGAGCACTATAACAATTGTGATGACCAGCTAATGATGTGTCAAGATGATTAGGAGCAGCAGAAGCCTCGAGCATGTTTTGGAGAGGGTTTGCTTAAGGGAAAAATAACATCTTGAGATTTGCATAAGGAAATAATTTTAAACTAGGAAAATAACCTTGAAAAAAAGCATCTGGATATTTGACAGTTATTCAGAGCTCATAATACACTGTGGTACTGTATGTGGCTCACTCAGTAACTAAAATTAGGTGATTAAGTAAGGACACCAGAGCATACATCTGAATAGCTACTGTATTGGGTTAATGATGTCAGTCATCTTTACTGAGTCTTTAGCTATTCTATGGCTTGGTCGGGGGGCGGTGTGAATTCAGTAGTCATGAAATTATAGTCAAGTTAAAATTTAGTGAAGTAAACACAACAGAGCTTTTACAAGGGAAAGCAAAACAACTTCCAACGAAAGGTCTCCCATCATGACTATACCTAGAGCACATTGCTGCCGTGTATTATGTGTAAAGCTTCAGGAAAGCATGTTTATAACTTTTAAACCATTGATAATAGAAATGCTACATGGAATCTATGAGTCTGCAATTGGTTTGGAGAGATCAGATTGTTGTCCCAAAAACTTGGGTCCGTTACCTGGTGTGCATCACCCAATTCACACACAGAGTCGAGGTATTTTCCTTTATTATATAAATGCGCAGCTACTGGTGCAAGGTACAAATCAGCACACCGTTGGTGGAAACTAACAGTTATTTATACACAAAGATATTAGTCATCTAATACATATTCATTATTATTCTGTTAAATTTGGTTCAAATTCTTTGCCTACCATGTAAATAACTATGCATGCTCACTATGATTTTTGAGACCTTTACTTCCTTAATCTTTTGGGTCAGTGGGTTTCTTGAGTGGGTGGTCTTTGAGTAAGTGGTCGCGATCTCCCCCTGCCAGAATTACCTTTCCCCTAGTTTCACTTAAATTTGGCAACACTAAGCAGTCCTTCATGGGCCATTAACAAAGCAGACTATCATTCACTTTGGGGCTTTTGTTCTGAGACAGAGCTATATGCCATAGTATTGTTAGGGTATAGTGAGCTAAATTAATCTTTATCATTATCAAGATTAGCTACTGATTCTAGCATTTTGATTGTTGACTATGAAATTGATTATGTTTGCATTGAGGTCCTATCCCTAAGACAATTTATGAACTCTGTACTGTATACACTATTGACATTGTATAAATAAATGCATGTATGCCAAAGGAAAAATGAGAATTTTTATCCACACATAATAATATGCCTTAGCTTTCACAGCAGATACAATCCAAATCTAAATCAAAGTTCCTATCATATTTTTCATAAAAGTGTTTTATTTGCTCACCTATGTCGCAAGCTGTATCTTTTTCATGCTTGGCAGTGGTATATATGCCATACATTTCTCTGCCTGGTTGCTGAGCCTTTTTCTTGAACGGCTGCCAATTTTATATCAGAGAGGACTGAGAAGGACTGTGAAGTAAAGGTGTGGATGCAGAGACAACCATATTGGTCTCCTCAAATTTTGTGTGGCTAAGCAACTCTGAGCTGTGTCAGCAGTTGTTTGCTGTCACGTCTCTGGTGCCTTGATCTGGAACATCAGTGTTTAGATGAACTTCGAGGTTTCCCTGTGAGCACATCCACAGGGGATACTGCTTCGGTCTAAACTTTTGCCATGGGTTTGCTCTTCCAATGGCCTCAAGTGCTGGTATCATAGGCCCTGACAGACAAAGCCTCTAAAAGGAAGAAACCTGGAGTAGAAGAAAATGAAATCCTGTTTATTTCTCAGAAGGTGCCCAGACCTGCAGAGTCACAGATGTTGTAGAAAAAGTTAGTTGAAACTTGGAGCTAGCAGCTTAAACACTAATAATAGCTAGAGTAGCCAAAGCCTATAGATCGTGGTATATGAACTGTAAGAACCATATTACAACATGCCAAATAGCTAACTACAGAATTGGCTGAACCGACCTAAGAGTATGTGATATTGTATAAGAAGATGACCACTTAGCAACCGCTTAGTAACAAAACAGCAACCAAATCAAACCAATAAAAAGCAAGAAGCCCCCAGACCTTAATATTACTATTGGTCTGAACTATTGCGTGAGGGGTGGGGAACTTAGATTGTAAGTGTATAATTGCCCAGGGATTTCTTTGTTTGGGGTCCCTTTTCAGAGGCACACAGCTCAAGCTGTACCACTATTAATAAAAAGTACTTTCATAAAGGAATCTATCTTTTGGCTTTTGCGGAAACCTAGAGTCAAACCCTGTTATGGTGGCTGGCATGCGTAATTTCCATAACACAGAGCTTTAAAATTCCAGGAGTAATTGTTTTGGGGATAACTTGGAAATGAGCAACAAGGGTCCACGCTGGGAGCAGGGTGTTGCTAGTGGCTGCGGTTTGCAAAGTGTAGCCCTGGCAGTGCATGTGCAAGCATCCACACCGGTCACAGTCAGAGGTCTGCTCTTCCAGAGCAAAAAGCAAAGGCTGCATTTGAAAACTTGCTCTTTTCCTAGATATCTGCTCCCTTCTTTAAAGTAACTATTCCCATGCGTTTCCTGTTAGGGGTCCTCTGGGCCCCCACACTCACTTTTCACTCCCTTCTTTTTTTAATCCAGAAGGCTGCTTGCTTCGGGAAAGTTTGCCTGGGATTGCACTGTACCCATTTGTTTGCAGTGAACGAGAAACATTTTTCATTTTCTCAGAATTGTTGTTGCCAGATATCATGTGTACACATGTTACAAGCCATCTTGCAGAGGGAGCTGGCAAATCTGCAAAGCTGATGTGCACAGCTTCAGCAACTGAAATGGGCTCCTTGCAGACAGTCCCCTGCTGAGGTTAGGAAACACACATTTATTGTGCTCTGTAAGATTTCAAAAATAAGGTTTTCTTCAGCTGGATTGAAATAGTGATATTACAGCCTGGTCTCCCAACTCCAAGCACCTTTCTTCTTTCTCACTGCACTCTCATTGGTCCCAGTTGCTGAGCAGTTTCAGCAATTCTTGGCAGCACAGGCAGCCTAGAGCAAGCATTAGGCTTTTGGGGAACAGTTACACAGTTCCTGGTAATGCTTCAAAAAGCACATGGGTACTGAGATTAAAACTGTACTACTTAACATGGTATTAGGACTCTGTTTTCTAGTTATTTTGCTCTGCTTAAATTGATGATGTGAAAGTTGTTATCTTCCGTTATCTTCAGCAGGACTGTTCTGTAATGGTTTGATATCAGAAAGGAGTGGCTTTTTTTCTGCTTTGTTTTTTGTTTCACCTTGTCCCAGAAAGTGTGAATATATATGCCCTGATTAGCATTCCATTAGTTGGCCAATCACAGGACTTGTCAGGGTGAACACAACCTACTTGCAAATCAATATTGGATGGAAAAATGTAATTTTTTTACTAATAGAAGTGATTCTTTTTGTATTTGTCATGGTTTCAGCTGGGATAGAGTTAATTTTCTTCACTCTAGCCGGTATAGTGCTGTGCTTTGAAATTAGCAGGGAAAAAAAATCCTGTTGAGATAACACACAGATGTTTAGGCTGTTGCTGGGTAGCGCTTATACTAGTCAAGGACATGTCCAGCCTCCCATGCTCTGCTGGGTGCACAAGAAGCTGGGAGGGGAGGGGGCACAGCTAAGAGAGCAGATTCAAACTGACCAAAGGGATATTCCATATCATGTAACGTCATGCCCAGTATGCTACCTGGGAGGGGCTGGCCGGGGGAGGGAGGGAGCAATCGCGGCTCGGGGACGGGCAGCGTCGGTCGGCGGGTGGTGAGCGGCTGTATCGTTCGTGTTTCTGCATTTTTTTCCCTGTTTTCCCTTTCCCTTCCTTTTCCCTTTTATTATATTAACATTATTGTCATTATTATCATAATCATTTATCATCATCATTTTATTGTAATCATTAAACTGTGCTTATCTCAACCCACAAGTTCTTTTGCTCGTCCGATTCTCTTCCCCATCCCACAGGGGTGGGGGGGGATGTGAGCGAGCGGCTGCGTGGTGTTCAGTTGCCAGCTGAGGCTGAACCACGACAGTATTAAAACATTTATTCAGAAGATAAAGCAGCATGGCCCCTACAAGGCCAGATATCTTGCTGTCCTCTACTCCTGTGACATTGCAGTGGGCTGTGTGAGCTACTAATCAGATGAAATATTAATCTGTTAGAGCAGGGCTTTGCTCTGAAGGTGTCCACACAGTAGAGGTGAGGCCAGACTACCTGTCTGGACTTGGGAAACTAATCTGGTGTCATCAGTGAGCTGTTCCTCTGACACTGCTAGAGGGTCCCATGCTGGCTAGTGACAATCCAGTGGTGACCGTGGCCCACAGGGCTTGTGCCTGGGGCTCTGGACTTCTCTGTGACAGCACACAGGGCAAGGAGGGTGTGTGGGACAAAAGTGAAGTGACAGGAAGGGGCAGCTAAGGATTTCTTTTAAAACCTGGTGGGATATTTAATCTCTGCAATGCCAAAGTGCTTTGTATCAGCTTTGCCATATAGGCTGACGTGTTGTATGAGATCCACAGGAGAGGTGAGCTGCAGCTCCCTTGATCAGTTGCCATAGGAAGTGTTGGTTGAATGAATGAGTTATCACAAAAGGTTTCTATTTTGCTGAGTTGACTTTTTCTGATGAAGAAACAAACTGCTGAGTTTGAAAAAGTGTAGTAAAAAGAGTCGATCTTTACTGTTCTTTTAAAAATATTTGTACGTGGAAATGCATTGAAGTCCAAGAAGCAGATTATTTGCCTGGTTCTTCTTGCTAAACAGTTGTCTCTGTGAATCCCTTCAGGCCTAAATGAGTCTGGTAACCACTGAAGCGGTATCTCTCCTCCTACAGTGTCAGTAAGGCACATGCACAGTGGACGCCACCATTTGCAGTATCATGCCACTGGTAGTTTCTGTCATGTTCCCATGAGAAGTAGACCTCTGTTGAATGTGAATGTGGGCAAATGTTTGTATTTTTCCATTGCATTGGCCTTAATGCATGTGTGGCTTCTGCATTTGTGTTACTGAGCAGAGCAGAAAAGAGATTTTTCATGGGACTTCTTGAAGAAAGGCAAAATCAGCACACACTGAGTTTTCAGTTTTCACGGCTCCTTACGGCTCTTGGATGGGGAGATATAAAGATCAACACATCAGCTGGGCCATTTCTAATGTGTGAGAAATTATTAAGCCAAAGCACTAAAAAGTTAAAAATATGCTGTTTCTTGGGGGAAAAACAAAACAGCCATAAATGTCATCAACAGCCTAGAGAAAAGAAAAGCAATAGTACTAAATGATGAGTGGGACTAGGGGGGATGTGCATAAAAGAAAGCAGGTCTCTCTTCCATAAGCAACAACGTTTCACAGTTTGAGAAGAGCTGACAATAAAACACATGATTAAATGAGCACCAGAGAGCAGACTCAGCCATAAAACTATATATTTAGTGGCTGTCCTAGCTAAGCTATAGCAGTATTTATTGAGTTATAACACTGGAAGAGATTAACATGACTGAGACCATGCGGGCTCAGAAGGATTCCCTTTGTTTTTGAGAGGCTTTACCATATTTGCTCAAAAATGGTGTAGTTAGTGTCAAAGATAGAGGAGATTTATGGTTTATCATGAGATGGGTAAATTAAACCAATACATGAAACTTTTAATGACATTTCTTGTCCTAAATGCAATAGCATTGCTGTGGCCTCTGATTCTGGGCACTTCTGCTGTTTCCTGTTTATCCTTCAGATGATGGGGATGTGGAAACAATTTTAGGCTGTACATTATTTCACCTTGTGCAAAAAAGCATGTCATGTAGGGAAATGTCAGGCCACTGATGTAATTTAGGGAAAATCTATGAGGGATTTGTTTACATTAAATATGGCCAATATCACATCTATTCTAAAAGAATAGATAAAGATTTAATGGGATCAGCTGGCATAAAACCATCTCCCCAGTGCAGCTAGCCAAAGAGATACCATGACACAGAGGTGCTTCATTGGTTCATACTAGCACATAATATACAAACTCACTCACAGTCAAATATAAATTGCAGTTTATTATTGAGGCTTACTCGAATTGTCCTATAATAGTCACATATTACTGACACTAAGAAATCAGCCTAATGTGTTCCCAGGCCTTTCTTAATAGATTAATGGAACAAATTCCAAGGTTTTTTTGAGAACTTTTTTTAACTATTCCAAATTTTGTTCCACCAATTGTCAGAATCAGAAAGGGAGGTTTTCATACTCCTTGCAAAAATGCCTCGTTATCACTATCACTGACTTGCTGTGGGTTTTTAAATGAGATTCCCACTTGTAGTTGAAAAGAAACCAGAAACCCTTGATAAGAAAAATTCACTGGTAACAGAATTTGAGCTCTTATATAAACACCAGGAAAAAAACTGCTGTGGGACATTCTTCATCTCTTCCCAAACATCTGCCCCTTAGTTCATCTTTATTTCTTCATCATGGTAAGCACCTGGTCCATGCAGGAGCCACAGAAACTTTCTCTTTTGAATACATTTTTGCATTTACCCACTTGTTTTCTGGCCTAATAGAAATACTTTTCCACTGATCATCAGATCATCACAGCTTGGGGGGATGACCTGTGACACATTTCTGGGCTCCCTGAACCCTGATCACAGTTGCCTGTCCTTGGGCTACTGCCATATCCCTTCCTCCAGTAGCTATTGCTTTAAAGAAGGACCAACTCATTGTCTACAATCCTTTTTGATTTAAGGCAGCCCTCTGGGTAGCTCCGAGAAGACAAGATCCCTTTAACTTTGTGAGCAATGAGACACAAGACTTGTTCCTAAGTCAGATGGAGACCTGGAGACATGGGGTCTTCATACATTGACAGCTCCGAGAGGTGGGTATCTGTTTCTACTGCCCAGTGGCACAGCCCTGGGGCAATGCCTTCTGGCTCCACAGCTACTGGGCACAACGGTTTCCCACCAGTAAGATGAAAACTTATTTTGGCTGCCAGATGATATCTTGCATAGAACGACTCAAATGGAGTTAGTCAGGTTCAGACCTGATATTTGGCAAAAAGTTCGATGTTAGATGAAGGGGATTCCTAAGAGGATGTAACATGTTGCCTCTGAAGTCCTGTCTCTGATGACTTCCCCATCCAGCATCTGAAAGGATGTGCTGGTTTTGGCTAGGATAGAGTTAATTTTCTTCACAGTAGCTAGTATGGGGCTATGTTTTGGATTTGTGCTGAAAACAGTGTTGATCATATAGAGATGTTTTCTTTATTGCTGAGCAGTGCTTACACAGAGTCAAGGCCTTTTCTGCTTCTCACACCACCCCAACAGTGAGTAGGCTGGGGGTGCACAAGAGACTGGGAGGGGACACAGCCGGGACAGCTGACCCAAACTGACCAAAGGAATGTTCCATACCATATGATGTCATGCTCTGCATATAAAGCTGGGGGAAGAAGGAGGAAGGGGGGAGACACATTCAGAGTGATGGTGCTTGTCTTCCCAAGGAACCATTACACTTGGTGGAGCCCTGCTTTCCTGGAGATGGCTGAACACCTGCCTGCCAATGGGAAGTAGTGAATGAATTCCTTGTTTTGCTTTGCTTCTGCACACAGCTTTTGCTTTGCCTCTTAAACTATCTTTATCTCAACGCACAAGTTTTCTCACTTTTACTCTTCTGATTCTCTCCCCCATCCCACTGGGGTGGGGGGAGTGAGGAAGTGGCTGTGTGGTGCTTGGTTGCCAGCTGGGGTTAAACCACAACAAAGGAATTATTGGAAAAAGAATGGAAAACAAAACAGAAAATATCAATGTGCCTCTGTTGGAAATCTGGGGTTTGCTCCCATCCAGAATCCTGATGGGAGTGTATTCCCCTCAGGAGGAATGTGGTCCAATTGGGAGAGAGAGAGGAGACAAACCGTGAGAGATATGAGGGCTCCTCAGATTGGAGAGACCCAAGGGGACTACAACAGTGGAGTATTGGTGACTCATCAGGACACAGGAGTGAGCAGTCAATGGATGAAACAGAGGTTTAATGCCAGCAGGGAAGCACTTGCTCACATTACACAGAATTAAATTGCCCCAGAGAACAGGGGAGGCTGAAAGAATAAATTCACAGAAGAGGAGGGTGGGTCCCTTCCCAGGGAAAAACAGACCTGCTGAGGACTATTAGATACCGATAAAACATCTGTCTCAGAAAATTCCTGAACTGCAAATTGTTGGAAGGGAGGTGGGGTTTCCAGGGAGAATATCACTCTGAATTTGCTTTCTTATTCTATTATTTCCTTTCCCACTTGAGGGCCACTGCCAGAGATGGGGTACTGGGAGATTTTCACCCTTGCCCTGGCTGTGCAGCCATTCTCACCCACAAAGGACCTGTCTATTCCTGCAGGAAAGGAGTCTCTGTATCTTTTGAAAGTCAGAGTTATCCAAAGTTGATCTCTAAGATGTGGGGTTTTTTTTAAGGAAATGTTTCATCTCCAGATTAAATCTGCTACTAAAAATAACACCAAATGATAACAAGGAGTGCCTGTTGACCCCTGTTTGTATCTCAGAGGGGAATGATTTTAACCTGAAATAAGGGAATATTTGGACATGTTTATAGCATCTGTGATGCCAGAGATTAATGTGGGAGTTATGAGGAAGACAAGGAAGAGAAAACCATGGAAAAGCAGCAACAGAGAGGGAGAAAAGAAGGGGGAATTAGCAACATGGTAAGAACACAGTGAAAGCTCTTGAAGCTCTGGAAATTCCAGGACACATGAAACAAGTTGAGTACACATTAGTAAGAGAAACTTGTGAGGAACAGCAGCAAAAAGACTAGGAGGATCGTACAACAAAATCAACAGCTCCAATGCACTTATTTACATTCCTGTGAAACTGGAGTAATTCCATAGCAGTCAGTGGAGCAGCTCTGGTGCAGACGTTGGTGGCTTTAGACCCCCTAGGACCACTCGGGGATAAGGGGTGCAGCTTTGGGCCAGAGACTGACGTTTGTATTTTCCCTGTGGTGACAGAGAAGGGAGCGGTCCTCATCCAATGTGCTGGCAGACAGTAAACCAAAGGCTTGGGAGCAGCAGGAGGAAATGTGCACCTGCAGCCCAGGGCTGGGATTGCTGTCAAAAAAGCTAGAGAAGTTGCCCACAAAAGTTCAGCCCTGTGGGTAATTACAGCACCTCTTCACAGCCTTCTGAAGTTCATTGTTTTTGTTGCCAGTTCTTCAGCTGCAAAGTGGAAAGGTTTCCACGCTTGTGAGTGACCCTTTTGGGAAGAAGTGAACAAAATAGTTTCTAAGTGAAAAAGCCAACAGTGAGTGAAGATGTCTCAGTGCTGACCTCGAATACCGGCACTCAGTGTCTGCACAAGGAAACTCCCCGGCATCAAGCTGAGCTGAGCACTGTGTTTCTTTTGCTGGCTGCTGCTGCGGCTCTTCTGAAAGCCACTGGGATTAATACTGCTAGAATATATAGTTTTTTTAGCTGTTTTTATTGATCTGTGAATATACCTACTGTATAATTTGTTGCAATGTTCAGTCCTGTGATGTTTGCTATAGAAAATCTTCACTTCAAGCCAGTGGGAAATTTTGATAGGGTGAGGAGTGCAGGTCTGGCCTCTACTTAACCTTTTTTCTTTTCCATTGCAACACAATTAACTTTTTTATTAGATGAGCTCTGTTCCAACTAAGCAAACTTCTCAATGTGTATCACTGAGCCATTTCAAGCTGTCTCTTTCTTTGGAACAAAATATCTTTGTTCCAGCCATGCATGGCATTTGAAGACCTATTTATACAATGTGTCAGCTCCAATTGTTTTCTTCATCCTGATATTTTCCTCTGTATTATTGGTTGGCCATCCAGATTGCAAGGAGCGAGGCTGCTGCTGGTTTCCTCCTGCACTGTTCCAGACTGAGGCACTGGCTGCCTTTGGCCTTTCTCCCCTTTTGTGGGCAGAGGTGAAACAACCCAAAATTAAACACAGTTTTGCCTACTTCATCCTCTCTGCACTGAGACCAGCACCAACAGACAGCCGTGGGATGGAGTGCATGGAGAGCTTGCAGAAGGACCTGGTATTATTACAATTTTTCTCTCACTGCCCTGCCTGTGGGATGTACATGGCCACAATCCCTTCTGCTGGAGGGACTCTCTGAGGGTTGGCCAAATTTCCAGATTGCATTACTAAATATGCCCTCCTGCAAAATACCCACATTTTCCTTAGATGTGTTCATAATATGTCCCAAGTCTCTCATCAGCCCTTCTTGTCTGACAGTACAATGCTGAGGCAAAAGAACAAACCAAAACCCAAAGCAAAATTTTAAAAAAACCAAACCTTATCAAGATGTCAAATAATAAAACTTAACACCCTTCTGATTTTAGGATCAAATAAGTGTAAACAGTTATGGAGTTTTGGTCCATCTTCTCCCCTGTAAATAATTTAACTTGGGACCAGTCTTCTCCTTCCAGAAGGGACCCAGGGTAGCACTGTCCCTGCTACACAAGCAGTGACATAACATCTCTCCCAGTGCTGGCACTACCTAGTGACAAATGAAAGCCTAAGCCCTTTTTGAAATCTTTTACACAACCTGCCAGCTGAAGAGTTCAAGCTGCTTTAATGTGTGCAGAATGCCAGGGAAATACTGCAGTCCTTACTTCAACCAGAAAATGAGGCTGAAGATGCCAGCCCAGCAGTGGCAAGCCTGGGGTTGCAATGGCAAAACCCTATCTGCTCTCTCCAATATTATGGGGGAGGGTGAAACAGCTCCATGCAAGAAAACCTGCTCCTGCCAGCTATTACACAGCCCACTTGAAGCTTTTGATAAGGCCAAGCAGGACTTCAGCATTGGCCTCGTGCTTCCCCATCTGGATAAGAGAAAATGGGAGGTTTGGGCTATAAGATGAGAGAATCATCTTCAGAGCACATCACAGTTGTGTTTGATGTAGGCACTCCCTCCAGCTCTTGGAAAAGTGCATGATCTCTGCTGGACATGAAGCTGTGGGTCATTTTCATACCAAACACTTAATATGTGCTATATTCAACCAGACTGCAATCAGCAGCCTTTGTGCATGGTGGATGGGCTTTTGCTGCAAGGAGCAGAGGTGGTGGCATGTAAGAAAGAATGCTTTCAATACCATATGCTTCAAAAGCAGTGCTTGTGAGCTTTGCATTCCAGTGGCTGGGCTAGAGCTGCATGCGTGGCCTTGCTCGGCACAACGCATCCATATGATGTACGTTAAGAGAGTGATCTCCTGCTCACTGACTCAATGCTCAGATGCTCCCTCTTCCTCTCCATAGCAGTTTTGAGGAGTACAGAGCCTGGTGTCAAAACCTGTAACTCTGTGATGGGAACTGCAGCACTTTTAACACAAAACAGTTGAGAAAATGTTGCTGGCCACAGCCACAAAACCTGCCCTCATCTTTTCCATGATGGTGGTGGAAAAGAAAATTCCTCAAGCTGTATTTTCCTATTTAAAAATGAAGGGAAAAGGACTGCCAAAGTGGATGGAATTTAGGCCAACTAGACTAAACACTAGTCTAACACCGGGGTTAGAAAAGCAAAATGCCAGTCTCCTCTGAGTGCAGGAATTGCGGCTGTGCCTAGCCAAGGCCACCACAGCCCTGCATGGGCAAGAGACAGCTTGGGTAACACTGGGTTTCAAGCCTGCTACTGGGTTGCTTGTTGTGCCATTGCTTACCACGTATTTTGGAGTCACTTATTGTAGTCACATCACCCATTAATGTTATGTTCTGCTGAGAAGCTACAGACATCTCTGATCCACATTAAAGACTAGGGTGAGATGAGAGGAAAGCTCCACTGTGTAAAGGACTTGCTGTTTCTTGAACATTGCCCCATGCGGATTTGGAACTGGGCAATACTGTAATTTGGAAGCGGTACAAAGGGGAAGAAGCACAAGCAACAACCAGGTAACAATAGAAATTAGTTTTATTTTATAAAACGTTATAAAATTAATATTGTACAAAAATAAAGTCTGTAGAGAACTTTGATTAACACAAATGACAGACATAAATTGCAGGTGAAGTAAAAAACCGCAGAGAAGCACACTCCTGTTTTCAGTAAGGTCTAAAAAAAAAAAATCACAAACTTTACCCTTTTGTATTTTGAACATAGTCATTTGCTTTGGTTGCAGTCTCTTCAAGCTGCACAGAAAATGCTTTGGGGCATGTTTTCAGCAACCGGGGCCATATCAGGGCCAGCAAAAGCACACCTCTGAGTGCAGCATCCAGCTAACTGCCCAGCAGCACAGTTGACCCTCAGCTTAGCAGGCCTTTACTGCCCAAATCATGCCAATGCTGGTGGTAGTGTCAGCTGTACCACCCCTGCCCAATGTGGAGGGTAAGGTGTCCCAGTGGCAGTGCAAGCATGGACCCTGTGGGCGGGCTCTGAGGCTGCCCTCTGTCAGCCCAAGAAAGCAGTGGAGGTTGAGGCTGAATTACATTTCATACACCTGGTATGTCTTCCTATGCCTGTTCTGGACTTTTTCTGACTACTAGACCCTTCTGTGATGCCCTGAGGGGCCCAGGGCAAAATGAGTATGGAGGGCCATTGCATGCATGCTATCTCATCTCTTTTATCTAAGGTTGGACCGACCATCATTTTTTGTTTTTCAGCAGGGATTTTTTTTCTTCCTGTTGTTTTTGTGGGAGTCGATGCTTCACTGGTTGTCAGGTATGTTTAATGACCTACACTGCTGCTCCTTCAGGAAAAAAGTCTCCAGAATGAGAGCTTGCGTTAGTGGTCAGGTATGAATGCCTTTGCTGTACGACCTCCCTCATCCTAAGGAAACTCAGACTGTTCTGCTGTGTGGGTATGATCCTGTAATGTTTCAGCAAATTATACAAAACATTTTGGTTATTTAACACAATTGTTTACCTGCAGGCTATATTAAATCCAGGGCTAACTAGTAAGAGGAATTTAACCTCTTCTATACGGAAATACAGAAAGAAAAGCTTAAATAAATATAAGAAATTATAAGGTTAGATGTAATTATTTTCCATTTGCCAATAGTTAATGAGGTCAGTTGGCAAAAAGTGTGAGAAAAAATGTGTCTATATTTAATATATGACTAAAATTAGTTTTTATAACAAACTGCTAATGTTGAGACAAGTCCTGCAACCCTCACTTGTGCAGAGCCATTGCTGCTCCTGCACATGTATGACTGCAGAAATTTTCAAAAGTATTAGTGAACAGGAGGAAGGGCTGCAAACTTCAGCGCTACATTTTGTGAACATAATCAGGATTTTAAAAGAAAAAAAGGTAAAGTAAGTGATTTTTTGCATTCAAGTTAACACTTTCAATCAAAAGCATGGTCCGTTGTTCCCAACTTAATTGTCTCTCTGTATCTTCCAAGCACCTTCTAGTTTGGCACCTTTGAAAAGAAACAATAAATAAGGAGACTCATTACTGGACTGTAATAAATAACAATAACTTAAGCTCAATAAATATATTCTGTATATTTATGTCTCTGAATGGATGCATTGCATCAAATAGTCTCTGCTCACTCACAATGACCAAATAGAAATGTAGTTATGCAAGTGACGTTAGTCCTTTGTAAACCAAAAGAAATACGTTTTGTGTAGACCAATGAGCAATACTGCAATGTATCTTTCAGTAAAGCTGAGGGCGCAGGGGATGAGTAAGGTACTCCTAAGCTACTTCTCAGCTAAGCTTCCTGGCATGGATGGGTTAATTATAACACAGCGTGGTACAGCAGGGTTGTGCTTTTAAGCCCATTCCTCATGGATCCGAGTCTCACTGACAGTGGGTTGTGTCAAATGGGAAAGGGAGTGTGTGCACCACCCAGCTGTCAGCATCTCCACCTGAGCTTTTATTTACTTTCCCATAGGACTTCAAAAGCCTCCATCCTCCTACGCCACCTCATGCACCCCCCAGGTTCCCACAACCCCTTGTTCTGTGTTCTTGGTCCTCTTTTCTCCACTCTGAGCAGATGCTTCCCCAGGAACCTTGGTCCCTCTCTTTGCATCATAGCAGGAATGCAAAACTGGAGCCGCCTCCAGTGCACAGCAGTCAGACACATCCACATCTTTTTGCAGAATGTTTTTTCAGTATGTGGTAAATGAGGTTATCATCCAAAAAGGACAGGTCATCATCAAAGGCTGTGGGTCTGCAACAAGCTTGCCTTACTTTGTCAGTGACTAGTTTTTTCTTTCTGGTTAAATTTTTTAAAATTTTGTCATACGTGGTCTCGGCTGCATCACAAGATCCACTGCAATACCGGAAAATTAGCTCTTCTTTGGTTTCATATCCCAAATCCAAGTCAGTCACATTTAAATGTATTTCTGTTAAGACACATCCTCGATTTTTGCCCTTTTGATTCTTCCTTCCCTTTTTGCTGGAATTCTCTATGTTTGTGGGCGCATTTTGCTGGTTCCTCTCCCGCCTAGAAAAAATCGGAGTCTGTTTATCCGGCGACCTCCTCAGTCTTTTAATGGTGGCTTGAATAAAGTCCACTACCTCATCAAACTGATCTGGATAATCCTCTGGCGTATTAGCTGTTTGGAAAATAGAGAAAAGACTTTGTCACACGTCAGTTGTCGTTAATGGAAGTTTATCCATTCGTGGCTCAAAAATGTTAGACACATGCAAGCTGCCCCAGCCATTACTTCAGAGTGCACCCAGGACCCTCAGAAATCAGGGAGAATTTGGAATGATTTAGATCATCATGGAAACTCATTTGGGTAAAAAGAAATGAGATATGTATGTATCTCTGTAGGTGTCTGCTGATGCTTGGCAGCACTCTGGCACATCTTTCAATATTGAATAAGCCCTGTCAAAATCAAGGGAAAGAAAAGCATGTCATGATATAAATATCAGTTAATGGGTGTATGAAGCTACTGTAGAGAGGTTATACAGGCTCTTCCCAGCAAAGCGGCAAAAGGATGAGGTTTCTTTAAAGCAATTTTGTGATTATAATTGTTAATTGTTGTCTTCACACCAGCAGTGGTTAGTATTGCCAAAGCTACCTATTGATAAGGTTTTTGGGCAGGACAGAAGGAGGAATTTCCTGGGCTGCCAGGCTGAGCTGTTATTCCTGGCTGAATTCCTGCTTTTTAAAATGCTTTTAGGGGATAATTATTATCAGAGCTTTTGAAAAATTTCTCATGGAATTATTTAATATCACAAGACACTGATTAGACTGAGTATAAATAGGTCAGAATAGAAGTATTATGTTAATTTTCCAGGGAAATGTTAT
Source organism: Phalacrocorax aristotelis (assembly GCF_949628215.1). Taxonomy (NCBI): domain Eukaryota; kingdom Metazoa; phylum Chordata; class Aves; order Suliformes; family Phalacrocoracidae; genus Phalacrocorax; species Phalacrocorax aristotelis. The sequence goes on along the minus strand of NC_134310.1, from coordinate 14,614,220 downwards.
TAATGCATTTTCTTTTTATGAAATTAAAATATCTATTTCATTTTTCATTTTATATCTACTCTACCAGAGATAAATTAATCAAGTAAATTAAATGTTGAAGTCAATTAAATGTTTTGATACTAGCAGAATGAAACACTTCAAGGAGAGTGAAATTGAACGTGTTCTTCTGAAACATTCTGAGATTTCAGCTTTTCATCATGATTTGGAATAAAATCACATTTTGAGCTCTTTAAACTTCCCATGGACTAAATCCCTCAATATGTGATCTGCTTTAGTGAATACAGTGATTTAATGGAGGTTCAGGCTGTTATGAGCCCATGTGTGGGTGCCCTTATGTTATATTATTGATTGTCTCTTAAACACTTAAACAACATTGCAGTATTGAGATATTTTTCTCAGTCGTTGTGCCAAAAATCGAGTCTTTAAGGATTCACTTCCTTTGCATGAAGACCTAAGAGGATGCTTCTTTCTGTACTTAACTCCTAAGTGCCCACCCACATAACAGACCAGTGTCATGCACCTGGCCCTGCATGTAAGGGGGCTCCAACTCCAGAAGGGCCCCTAAGAATGTCCCAGGAACTGCAAACATTGGGAAAGGTGATACTTGACACAGTGCACCTGGCTGGGTACCTCCACTGAGCCACGAAGGCTCTCACTTGGTCAAGTGCTAAGATAGGAACAGCTCCTTAGGCAAAGGCTCAGCGCCACATTTCCCTAATAAGCATTATAACAGACAGGAGCCCTGATGGGAGACCAGGCAGCAAATGTACCCAGCCCACATGTGGTGGCATGGACTCTCTTAACAGGAGAGAAGACGACACAAGGCTGCCTCCCATTGCCTAGCAAAGGTGCACCTTTATATCCTCGACAGAAGCACCAAATATGCAGGAGATGGGGGCAGCAGCATGTTAATTCTGTTAGTGCAAAAACCTGCTGAAATACAGTGCATCTGCACTTAAGGAGGAATATGGACCCCACTCCAAAGCAGCCACATCCTAGAAGCCCCCTTCCATGATAAAATAGGGATGGATCAGAAATATATGGTTTTTCATGGACAGCTCCAGCTAAATAGTGCAGACTGGTAAAAGGGTCTGCAGGCAACCTTGTACCTTCACATAATGAGGGTGACACATGGGAAGCAGGTTCCTATAAACTGTAGAGTTTGGGACTGGGAAAAGTGAATTCCACTGTGTTTTACAGGTATCCAATGGTAATGGCAACAATCTCCCAGACCAGTGACTATGAAAAGACATGAAGGAGGGATGGCTGCTACCTATACAGCTATACAGGACCCGAACAAAGCAGGACCTTGCGCCAAGCCCCATAAGCCTGTGAAACCAATGGTAAGTGCATCCTTCTTGCACTCCTCTGTCATACCAAAATACCCACTATGAACCATACCTACTGGAAGGGGTTAGCTTGGATAGATGTGTTCATTGGATGCACCACCTGGCTCTGTAGCAGGATGGGCTGGTCTGCCTACACCATAAGAATACTGCCCTACTGAGCAAGGTCCAGGTCAAGGCAATGGGTGGGCTATGTTCCTTAAAAGCAAGAAGGGGTAGATACCTTGCTAGACTCAATCAAGCAAGACGATCCACGTCGAGCTGGCACAGCCCCCATCGCTGAAGTACAACCTTGGTCCTGGCACAGATACAGATGGAGAGGAGTTTGGCAGGAGGCACTTGTTCTTGTTGCTGTGGGACCAGGTGGTTTCCAGGTTTCTTACACATAAGCTAGGTTTCTTAGCTTATAACTCAATAGGGGAAGGATGTGGCCCTGAGGAGATGGCTCTAGCTGTGCCATTCCCCACTCTCACCATCAAATTAACCCCTCATACTACTGTGACTACCCCAGCCCACACCTCTGTCACAGATTTCTGGCCCAACCCTTGTAGCAACAGTATGACACAATGACACGTTGGCTGTGGAGAGTGAAATACAACCATCAGGGAAGTATACTAGGGTTTAATGAAACACATGCAAGGGTCAACCATCAGGAAGGAACTGAGAGCTTGTTACAGAGAAAGCCAACCTATACATGGAGACTCCTGCCTGCAACTTTCAGCCTCATATTTATCCCAGATCTGGTATGCCACCTTTGCAGTGAGGGAAATAAGTCCAGTGAGGGAGAAGCAAAACTGTGGATTACCTGAAGAGACAACAAACCAACTAGGCACATTGTTTTTAAACTGTGTGCTGGTTTTGGCTGGAATAGAGTTAATTTTCTTCACTGTATCTGGTATAGTGCCGATGGCACACTGATGTTTTAGTTGCTGTTAAGTAGCGGCTCAGTGTCGCTAAGTAGTGCCTATAGTAGTCAGGGACCTTTCCAGCTTCCCATGCTCTGCCACACGCACAAGAAGCCAGGAGGGGCGGGGCCACAGCCAAGACAGCTGACCCAAACTGGCCAATGGGATATTCCATTCCATATGATGTCATGATCAGTATATTAATTGGGGGAGTTGGTGTGGGGTGGAGTGGTTGTGGCTCAGGGACTGGCGGCGTCAGGTTGGCGGGTGGCTGCATCACTTGTTGTTTGTTTTGGTTGTTTATTTCCCCCCCCAGGTTTCACCTCTCTCTTTGTTTTCCTTTTCACTGCATTATTGTTGCTGTTGTTGTTGCTATTGTTTTATTTTAATTATTAAACTGTTCTAATCTCAACTCACAAGTTTTCTCACTTTTACCCTTCTGATTCTCTCCCCCATCCCACCGGTGGGGGAGTGAGCGAGCAGCTGTGTGGTATTTAGTTGCCAGCTGGGGTTAAACCACAACAAACTGCTTGCAATTCAGGTGCAAAAACATCACCTACTCCTGCAACAGTGCTATATGCAGGAGTCTACTTTGGTTAAATATTAATCAGACAGTTATAGGATCCAAGCATTGTCCTTCCCAAGCCAATCCAAGTATGCCTGGAGGGCAGATAAAGGGGGGGAAAGGCCCATGTTGTGGACTGTGTCCCTGCTCAGAGCCCATGCTGGCATCTGTCCTGGTCCATGCGTGATAACTGCCCCAACTGCACCAAGGAGGCTAATGTTGCTGAGAGCCTTCTGTGCTGCAAGTGGCCTATGATAATTAAGGTGGAGGAAACACACCATAGATGAGCCCTATGCAACGCTGCTAATGCAGGCATGGGGTGTCAACATGCAGAAGGTGGAAGCAGTAGGGGAAAAGGTATATCAAATAATTAAGCCAATGGGGTATCCAACTAGAAGAGCCCTACCTACACACATGGACTTGCTGCAACCAGAAGATGGGGTAATTGGAAGCATGGCTGATCCCACTAATCTCACTGGGGCTCTAACACAAAACATGCAAGAAGTGCTCCAAGCTGTAACCTGGGATGAAGCATGCATGGCTGATACGTCTAACAGAGCCAAGGATCCTTACTCAGCTCATCCCCTATTGCAACATCAGGCCGCTTGGGAGATTCGCTGCGAGGGATGCCAGCACTATGAGTTAGATGAATGCCAATTTTCTGTCTCCAGGGTGGACTTCCCCTTCAGCCCAGGGGACTGGAAAATATCCCAAACACATATCCAAATCTGTCCAGAGGATTCCTGCAGTGACCCCCAGTATTTGGAGATTACATCACTTGAGGAGACACAAGGCACATTGCTGATATTAGGGAACCAGTGGGTGAGCACAGAGCCCCCCCTCAAGGATATATGCTGGACCTATCGACCCTGGTCAGTGTCTGCCCACCTATAACCACACATGCTGTTATGGGACTATATGTGTACACAGTGTTAACCACAATGGCAGCTGCATTACTGGGCTACCCAGTGAGTCCTTGCAAGTTGTAAGCAACAACACCCTCTACCTGTGGAGCCCCAAACTAGTCATGATCAATGCAATGATGCATTTTTTTGGCACATTCCAACTAGACTGCCAATGAGCCCCAAGTTTGCTTCCAAAATTTAGCACCGTTCAAGGAACACCTCCAATCCCCTGCAATCAACCAGCTTAAACACAATCCCAAAAAGATGAGTTTCAACACACACTCAGTGGTGTGGGCCTGTGCTCTTGGCACTGCATCAAGCGCAGCTGGACCCAGCAACCACTGAATCATGGACCCAAGCAATGGGGCTCATACTGATCGGATGTGGCTTGGTGCTAATTTTCTGCTGTTTAACAAAGCGTAGTCATCGGTGTGACTACAAACATTCACTGAGTGGCTCACAGGTGTTCGAAGGAAACCTTGACAGCCAGGAGCGAAGTAAGAGTTGACTTAGTGGCCTATGCCAAGGTGGCAGTCATGACTCAGTAGGGATATTCAGCTGTTCAATAAGTATGAGCGCAAAGCCTGAGAGCCTGAAACAAAATGCCGTAAAAAACTCTTGAAGTAAAACCCTGGGCAACCAAATAGAAATGCCAGCATTAACACAAGGCGTGATGGGTTGAAACAAGGCACTAGAGGTAAATGCTAAGGAAGCTACCACCAGACATCATACATAAATAAGCAATAACCACTGACCAAGGACTAAAGACCATAAAAGGCTAATGGACAGCAGGGAAGGTGGAGAAGGCTGACAGCAGGACCACCCCAGCCTGACAGGCACTTGGTAGATGTGCTCCAGGGATGCCGAGAGACCTTCCCACACCACAGCCACTGCCTGCAGAGCACTTGTTTTGTCTCTGTGCTACAGTAAGTGCTGCTGAGGGTGAAGAGAGTGCTGAGCCAAGCTGCATGGCTAGGGAACACCACCGCACTCATAGGGGCTGCCTTGGCATCAAGTGCTGGTTTATAACCTGAATAAAGCCACTTGATTGAGCCATGATCTGTTTTACTTAGTTACCCCTCTGTCTCAAACTCTGTTTAAAAACCGTTTATAGTCTCAGAATGAAGGTCAACAGCCTGGCAGCTTTGCTTCTCTAATACTGCATGGACTACACTGACTTGACTGTACAGCAGACAGAGCTTTCCATGGGGATTTCACATCCCTGGGAAAAGCACATATTATTATCCCTTCTTATAAAATGTACAGTTTGGTTGTGTGCATATGTGTGTTGTATTTACACATACACACGTACAAAGTGCCAGCAGAAAATGTTCAGATACTATGGCAATAAAGGCGGTAAAGATCTTCTCTGAGCAGTAGTCCCTGGCTCCAGCATGTGAAGGAATTAGAATTTTAAAATCTGAAGCCACCTAGGATAGGATAGGACAGAACAGGATAGCCCACAACAGCACATGCTCAATATAGGTTAGTGAAGGTTGGCTCACACATATGTGAATGTGATGCACCTCAAAGCAGGCATTCCCTGAGGGAAAGGACCATACATCCTGGAAATGTAAAATCCTCCCTCAGGGGACACAGGGCCTCTGTGTATCTTGTTCACAGCATGGCAAAAAGGCTCACAGACCCCATTAGTCTTCCATGTCCAGCTGAACGAGGGCTCTTGATCTGCCAGGAGTTTCTCACAGGATCAGAAAATGAATAAAAAAGTAAAGAAGGAAAGAACAAAACATCACAGGACTGGTGAATATAGGAATCCAGAAGAGTGACCAGGCTGGGCAGAGAGTTGGTCAACACCAAACATCCAAAACTCCAGGATTCAAACAAAAATAAAGAAATGAGACTCATTTAAAATACATTTTAAAAAAACAAGACCATTTGCATTGCCTGCTTGGTGCTTGCTTGCTTTCTGAACCTTTAGGGCACACTCAGATCATAGTTTTGACCCAACCTTTCAGGTTAGGAACACCCCTCTTGAACACAAACTGAAATTCTCGCCTCACTGCTGCTCTCTGGAACCTGAGGCATTGACCTGCCCATCCCTGAGCAGTCCCTGTCCCCTGGGCACTGCAAGAGCTGGCAGCGTGTACAGGCGCAGGCTCCTGCAGCCAAACACCCATGGTGCTCCCCACCAACCTCTGCAGAAAGCCATCCCAGAGCTCTGCTTTGGGCACACAGGGAAACGTGCCTTCCTCTGGGCATCTTCCCCGCTGCAAACCACCCAGAGCCTGCCTTTGCATTTCCAATTAGAGACACTGCGTGCCAGCAGGACCGGGATCTGATGCCTGTGCTTTTTAGAAAAATAAAATATACAGTGTTCAGACAGACTTCTACATAAAATAAGTCTAAACAAATATCCAAACCAAACTCATCACATTCTCAAGAAAACAGTTTCCATTAAGGAAAAATGGGCAATTTATTTCTGTCTGTTCAAATGTGACCACAATTACATTTTGTAAAACTATTCCTCTGATTTCACTAGCAGCAGATTTATTTTAAAGCCAAATATTCCCCCGCAGTGGCAGTGACTCAGCATGGTAGAGCAAGAAACCATCAGTTTGTACCTGACCACAAATTGATTTCAGTGGGAAAAGATGGATCTCCAGCTTTTGAGAAAAAAATCCAGTTACTCATTTTGGTGCCTGGTTATGGATTTAAAAGGCTCTTCTGACCATGCTTTCTATTATGGTTTACAATAAAAGCTTAAATTCTATTGATTGCAAAATAATAATTTATATAAGTGGGTTTTCTTTTTTTTTTAAATCTCATAAAACTTGACATTTTAAGTTACTGGAAACTGTACTTTAAGGAATAGTTTTCTGTACTGATCCTGGGAAAATGTAATTACATCACTGCAGCATCATTTGGCACTTTGCATATCCTGAGTTAAAGTGATATAATAAAAATCACATAAGGTATACTAAAAATTACAAAATTAAATTTTTATTTTACATTGTAGCTTTTATGCATGCATTTATGGGATTGCATAGCTATTACATCAAAAGTTCAGGCTAAACATTTAATAAAATTACCGGGATATTTCACTTAAGCACAGCTGTCTTTCAGTTGGAGAAGTTCAAACAGCAGCATTCAGATTCTTGCTTAAAGTATGATTTCAAAGTTCAAGGAGGTTAATCCAGCTCATTATAATGATAAGCATTTTTTAGAAAATTCAGATCCAGATCTGTGTTAGGATCAAAGGGCCCTTTTTCAAAACAGTTCTGGTACTTTAATCTGGGACCTTCTTAACTAAAATATTTTAATCTCCTTTCTTTCCTGGTTGTTTTATAAGCTTCCTCTAAAGTTATACACACAAAGATGTTTCTTCTTAGATCATTTGCTAGTGGGAAATATACAATTAATGTGCCTCTAACTGTGATTGCAATGAATCATCCTAATTTTTTGCTGCTTATGCAGATGACTGTGGTATACAATTTATTCATTAATTATTTTTGTATTTAGTTTGCTTTGCAGTAATGTTTTCAGGTACTTATTATAGTGGACAATCCCTATGCAAAAACAGAATCTCCCCATCTCACACCACAAAGGTGTGCTTTAGGAGACCCTTGGAGTAATCTGTTTGTGGACGTGTGACCTTAGTGAGGGTAAAATTACCAGCGTGATGATCAGTCTGCTTTGTAAAGTAAAAAGTTGTGAACTGTGGTGGGGATAAAACATTTATTTTATTAAAAAAGAAATACTTTTCATTAAAAACAAAGACTATCATGCAGGCATCAAAGCAAAGGCAGGTGTTAAAACTAGTTATACTGAAAAATTTTTGGGATTTAAACAATTAAAATATCACCTCTCTGAGGCATGACTTTGCTTTCATGCCTTGCATGAAAATCTGTGAGACTAAGAGTGAAATGGAAACCAGTCAGTTGTGTCCATTAGTAAATACTGCATCAAACACACCAGGGTCAGCTCATCTTTAAATGTTTAATACAGTTCTGGTTTACTACCTCACTCCCTGCCTTGCCAGCTCCCAGGAAATACTGGATCCTCCCCTCCAACTCAGAGAGCCCTTAGAAATGGAGCCTCTCACTGGTATCACTTGTCTCTCGTCAAGGTAAAGTGCTAAGTAACCTGGAGGATGACGCCGGGGCCACTCACACCAGCTGCCTTGCAAGCTGACCTGTCCACAAGAGTTTCTTGGTTTTTGTCTGGTCCAGGCAGGACTCGTTCACAAGATCCTGTCTGACTTCAGGCTGGCACCTGGGGCTGGATCCCTCCTCTGGCCCCTGGGCAAAGGGGTGTCTCATCTGGCAGTCAAGCAGCAAGAGGATGTGGTCTTGCTTCTGATTCAGAGCTTTGAAAAACCAGCTCTGTAGCACTGAGGACCAGACAGCTTTTCAGCAGTTGCTCTTGAGGTTTTGTGACAGCTCCTGCAGTAGCTGCCAGGAGCCTGTCTGCACTAGGGCCTTATTGTACAGAGCTGTGTGGGTACTCGAGCACCCATGAGGCAGTCTCTGCATCTGAAGAAGTTACAGCATAAACACTGTAAAAGGGGGAAAAAGAAAAAGTGGCAGTTCCCTGCTTGAAGCTACTGACTGAGCAGGAGCCAAACCTGGGTGAAGCACATACCTGCCTTGTTGCCCACCATGTGTCCTCACTAAGGCCTTGTACACCTCCAAATCCATATCATGCTGGATAAATCTCCAGCTTCCCAGTAAAACCTGGGTTTATTCCTAATATTTGGTTCTGTCCCATCCCTGCAAGAGCCTCAAAGGAGTATGTATGACTGAGACCCAGAACCTGTGTCCTCTATTAGCAAGAAGGCATGCAGCCAGCTAACAGGCTGCGACACCGAGACTTTTAATGGAAGAAATACTGTTGGTAATAAAAAGAAATTGTCTTTAGCATTCCTGGTGCAGAAGTGATCCAGCCCAGCCCTCGCACGACATCAATAAACCCCCACATTGGTCACCCAGCCCCACTTTAGTGCCAGTTCACTGAACGGGAACAGAGTAACAGAAATAACAGCAGAAGTGTCACTGCAACAACAGCTCAACCCTACTCCAATCAAGCAACTGTTCCCAGGCTGCCTGTGCTCTTACACTGTATCTCCTGTTGGGTTTTAGGAGTGTCCCCAAGAAACAAACACAGGCAGCAAAGCAGCAGGAAGGGACCCTATCCCAGTCTCTTCCCTGGGGCAGTAAAGCAGAGCCATCCAGGAAAAACCATGGCTGATGCCCGTACTGTGACAATCTCTGCTGCTATCAGATTTTGATCTGACCTATAAATAATATGCATTCTTCTACTGCCGCCTTTCACTACCTGCTTTTCAACCTGTTTACAATAGGAACAATATGAAAAGTTTTAATATTGCAGTTGAGAAAATGTTCTTATTATAATAATCAGTCCCTCGCCCTAGGACAGGTGCTACGTGCTTTGCTGCAGGAGGTCTCACACTGGGATGTGTGGACCATGACCTGTCAGATGGCATCAGCAGCTGCTCAGAGGCAGCTAGGCTCCAAAGAGCTCTGCCCCCTTCCCGGCCAATACATTGGATCCACACCTCCCTGACACAAATTTCCTGAGTAATTGCTGGCTTTGCCAAAGAAATCTTACACGCTTGGGATGGGAGCAGAGGTAGTCCAGATATTTGTATGAAGCTTGTTGAAGTGGATATGACCAGCTTGTCTCTAAAAACATGGCCACCTGAGAAGTTTTGGCATATCTGCTGTAACACTGCCTGGCCCAGATGCAGGAAAAGTATTTTGATTTCAGCATTTGCTTATTTTGAAGCCTATTCCTGTTCAATAATCATTAAAGCATTTGTACAAGTCCCACTGACTTCAAAGAAATGTACCTGCAGGTTTCAGTTTAAGTGCTGTACCAATACATACAGACTAAGGCAAAAGCCTAAATATCTGCTAGTGTCATACAATGTGGCTTTATTCCTTAAAAAGAATGCTGATATTTGAAATGTCTTACATAATTCATTTTTTGTCCTTGATCTTAAAACCAGACATACTCTAATGTATATTTTGTGTCTTAATGCTTTGCTTGTACTGAAAGGGGGAAGGGGCTTTTAAGATGTAAAACCAAAAGTTAACTGTTCTATTGCTGAATGCTTATCCAGCTGAAAGTTAATTGTTGCGGAACGCTTATCTAGCCACTGTGTAAAATAATTAGCAAGGAGGCCTGGAATCCATCTGCGAAGGACAAATTCCTGATAAGGATAGAAAATTGTCTCAAGAACCAGCTAAAACTGACTTTGCAGTTTGGACAAGTGTCAAGGGATAACTGAGTCTGCGCAAAACCAAAAGGTTACTAGCGGTGACGAAGAGGAGCCAGCAGCCTTCATCTTTACGACCCCCAATGACCACCACGAGGAGGCACTGCGCAAGCTCAGTTGGGAAAGATTTATGGAAATAACTTTTTTTGGCTAATTTTAATACAAAGCGGGGAAAGGTCATGCATATGTATAGGCTTATTGGAAAATCTTATGTATATGTAATGCTTTACTGTATAAATCCAAGACAAACTATCACACGAGCACGCACAACTTTGGTGGGACTACCCCCCGTGCTGCCCAGCGCTGAATAAACATACCTACTTTACAGTCTTACAGATTGTGGAGTCCACTTTCCGCACATCAGTACCTTTCTCAAATAAATCTTTTTTTATTCTGTTTTATTTCTTCTCTTCTTTCTTCTTAGGGCTGGATTTCCAAGAATCATTGAATTGATTGAATCCTTTAATTCCCCTTACCAAATATTACTTGATCAGAAACTACAGCTGGTTTTATCAAAAATAGCAATTGTGCAGTGTCAACCATTCTACCAGCACTAATGTGGCAGTGGCCTATTTAGATGTCTGATGATCCTGAACATGGTTATGCTGCAATATTTAGTATTCCTCATTTATTATTTGTCATTAACTTATTACCTCAGAAGTATGAGACTCCTCAACAAGTGTAGTTACATGGGGTTTTGCCTATGTACTACAAGTTTTAAGTTGCAGTTGCTTGGTAGTGTGCATGGGGGATGAGGACTGTATATTTGCACTAGATATCCATCCCTGATCATCTGCATTTATGGGGGATAGGACTCGATGACCCCAATGGCTTCTCTCAACCTCTGTAACTTTAAATATTTTAAACTTCCTAATCAGGAACAGTATAATTTACAAAGACATTACAACCTATCAATCTGAGGATCCTATTCTAGTGGACAAATAAAGCCTCCCCCATCAATAGTCACTACACAGCTGAATTCTTCAGCCTTCCAAGAAAGGTTTCGCAGCTTGTCATCTGCAGACCCTGAACATGGGGATTTCTAAAATATATTGAAGAGGCCTATGAAAGGTGTCCAAGAAAAGTATGTTCAGGTATGTTATCTAGCAACCCACACCTGCAAAACATCTATCTGAAAGGATACACACTTACACCGGGAAATTTTCGAGGTCCCTAAATTGAAAAGGAGCAAAGACATAAAACTTTAAACAAATGATAAGTGTTAAAATGAAAATAAAACCATATTCTCTTGCATTTCAGTCCTTTCCTCCTTAAGTCTCAGAACACCCTTCACAGGAGTATATACAGTAGTCATACCTGAGACTGCAGAGAAATCGGCTTCTAGGGCTAAATGCATCTGGATTTACCCAGATGTGTCCTGTTCTTTCTTTTTTTAGAATTTTGTCCATGAAAAAAAGGCGAATTTGAATGCTTAAGTTTTCTAAAAGCCTAGATAACCTGGGTGTGCCCATGCAAACAAACTTTTATATATATGCTGGTCCAGGGACATATGCACACTCAGTCTGACACTGGCTAGATGCACCAGCTGTACTGGATACACACAGATCAAATGATGCAGTGTGGCGCCTGCTCGATGTGGCAGGTACCTCTCCAATGCATTGGATTTACTGTGCATGGGCAGGTTACCTCTGTAGCTTCTGGACGTCTTAGACTGAAGCGCATATGCCACATCATAAGTGTGTTGAGCAGGAAAGTCTGGACAGAAACATGAGAGTTCTGGTTCATAACACTGAATGTGCCTAATAAATACCGTAGGGAAGGAAATGCATTCATTTGGAAGTATAATGTAATACCATTTTTGCCTTAAAGAGCCCTACAATATCAATGTTTATTCTAGATACCTTCCATAATAGTTGATAATGTTGCAGCTAAATGAAGTAACTTAACATTAAATACCCCTTAGCAGGGACATGATGAATGTTTAACAGAGGTATAATGCACACATAAACCAGTGTGTTATGGTATAACATACCAAAGGAGCTCCAACAACAAATGACCATCCAGTGGCCATGGAGTAACTCAGTTGTTATAATGCAAAGAAACATCTTTTCCTTCTATTAAGAGGGAAAAGCCTATGGTGAGATTTTTCATTTAATTCTACAAGCGTACCGCTAGTTCTTACTAAAGATGCCCACTTGATCAAGAGACTATATATCATATCCTGGATCTTAGGATACTCCAGTCCTCACATACATGTTGATTATGGCCATACAATGGCAAGCAGTTACAAAATGTATTCACTGGCAACTGCATATAAGTCAAACCAAGTGTTTGGCTCCCTCTGCACTGTCATGCTTATGAAGCTGTTGACTTAGTTTTTAGCTTATAGTAATTTGGTTTATATTTGTTCTGTTCACAGTTGCTATTTAAGCTAATTGTGTCCTTCCCCCAGTAGACTGTAGCATGACAGAAAGGGTTTTCTAACTTTATGAATGCTACAGCTACTCTTCTTCATGTGAAATAAGTTATCCCATGAACACTGATGCCTAAAATGCCTATGAACATTAGATTAATCTCAAATGCACTACATTTATGGAGGCTACTCTCACTCCAGCATCCAGTCAAGTAAAAAATGCAGAAGACTGCAATTGCCAACACCCTCTGCCATCTCTAATTACTGCCCTGAACAGCAAAGTTCAGCACATTACACCTGATAAACCTGGGAGGTTAGGACCTTGCCTGTAGGCTGGAACAAAGGAGGGTTTCGAGCCAATCTGAGAGAGATGGGGTAGCATCAGGTGACCTCAGAGCACTTTGCAGAGAAAGCAGTCCCATCAAATGAGAACACAAAAAGGTGTTGAGGGCCTGGGAAAACAGATCTGTGCTCCAGCAAGGTGTTTGGCCTGTCCCTAGGAGTGGGACATGATCTCACAACCCTACTAACCCCTGCTGCCAGTGGTATATGGGAGACCTGACCTCCCTGGAGTAAGAGCAATGCACACCTTGGAGAGCAACTGCTACTCCCCACCCAGCCTGTGTGGGGTTCACTTTAGGGGAGAGCAGTGCACCCCTCTTTGAACACACACAGCACCCGGTCTTGCTCAGCACCCACACACTGCCCTATGCAGATGAGCCAATGTGGGTGATGATGGTGCTCCCACCACTTTGTGAGCTGCCTCCTGCAAAGGCACTCAGCAAAGCAGCTGACCAACAGTATCCACAGAGATATTAATACACAGCAGGTCCACCAGCAGATGAGCCAGGGAGCTGCAAACATGCCTGCATGCTCATGGCACACTGCCCTCTGCTTGTAAGAGAAACCTCGAAGAGGAGAGGGAAGTCTACATGGTGTAGATGTGACTCCTCTTGTGTATGTCATTCTACATCTTTCATGTGCTGAAGGGTATGTGCCACCAAATGGTAAGCAGAGAGAAACAAATATGTCAAAGACACTGACAGTGGTGACTCGAACAAAGTGCTGCTGTGGCAGGAAGGCAGCAATGTGCTCAGATAGGATCAGCATCGTGGGCTCTGTGTTTGTAGACTGCTCTCCAGACACCACACACTTTTAAATCAACTAAAGATGGCATAAGAGTTGATCAAAGTATTTCACTCCTTTCTTACAGCTGCCTTTCTGCAGGTGTCCCCTGACTCATTTGACTTGGCAATGTAGCGGAGAGAAGAGCTTCTGACTTTTGGGCACAGGTGCTGTGTAAACCACTGCTGTGTACAGATCACAGGAACTCCCTGGATTTTCCCCGATTTCTGTTGTGAAGAACAGCACTGTTTACTTTCCCCTTGCAGCCAGGCCCATCTATTTGTGATCTGCATGGTTAAGAGCTTGAGACCAAACTATCAGCCCTTTCTGAAATTACTATCCTGGGCGATAACCTGCGACCCAGCTCTGCTTGGCAAAGCCTACATCTGTACCCTGGAAACAGAGATTTCTGGAAGAGGCTGTCAATTGATACTACCATAACTCAGGTAAAACAGAGTGTTGTCTTTCTTCCCACTTCTTGTTTACCCAATCCACAGAAAAAAAAAAGAAGGAAACAAGAAGTTCTGGACACTAGAAACAGACAAGACTGCTACTGCTACCTGTGCCCTTGAGCTGCTGCAGAGAAATCAGCTCACCAGGAACCACATTCCCAGAAGTAATTTTAAAGATAAAAGCAGTATTGTACAAATACTCCCACCCTGGAAAGACAGAGCATTAATGCTCTCCCACCCACACTGCTTCCCCATAACGCTCTTCTTGCTACCAGCACTGCAGCAAGCCCATGCAGAGGGGACTGGCACAAGCAGCCTGAAAAGCTGATCGCTGCCTCTTGTAGGATGGCCCTGGTACCTTTTCTGCCACACAGCTCGCCATGGAGAAGATCACCATGTGTGACAGCCCCACAGCACTGGCAGGCTGGAGCCTTGGGAGGAAGTGCTTTTGGCTGACCTCCCTGCATGGAGGGGCTGAAAGGATGTCAGGGGCTGCTGGTCTGCAAGCAGCAGGAGACCAGGCTGGGATGGGAGGAGGCAGCAGCCTGGGAAAGATTCCAGCATGGGGAAAGCACAAGCAAGAAAAGGAGGTAAAGACTAAATGGGGAAGGACATAGATACATGTGTGTGGGGACAAACGGAAGAGGAGATGGATGTTGGAGAGGGGATGCAAAGCGGAGTCACAGCACACAATTTCCTGCTCGGCGCCTCCACACTGCATTAGCACAGCTACTCCCAGAGAAACCAGAGTGGGGCTGCCTGTGGCTGGAGCTGCAGCAGGCGCAGGGAAAGGACGTGCCTCCAGATAAGGAGATAAAATGGAATCCCAGTTACTGGATACTGTCTGCATCCTGCAATGAGCTGAACAAGGGCAAAGGGAGCAACCTCCGAGCTGCTTCTGTGCCTTTGCTAAGTTAATATCTCCACAATACATGGGAGTATTTTGCCACTTCTTACTGAGTCATATTAACTCTCACTTTAAAAAGCCACCAGTGTTAGCATAATACTCACATACTGCTGTGAAAGTCCTGTATCTGCTATTGTAGGAGACCTATTATTAGCGAGGCATTATTATTATCTGTCATTTGGATTGTAAGCTGTCTTACTGTGAGCCGGTTCATGTGGATTGCTCTGCATCAAGCTCCTAACCTTGCCACTGCTACTCTTCTGTAAATTTCCATGTGGATACACTAATTTCGGGATCAGAATCCAAGGACAATTTAATGAAACTCAGCAGTACTCCAGGATATGTACAGTGCCTCCCACCATGGAGCCCAATTTCCATCAGGACTTGCACCCACTACAGACAGTGAATAATTGCATTGGCAGGTCTGAGCACAGAGAGGAGCTTAAAGCGGTGTGGAAGGAGTTTCAGTGCCTGCACTGGGAGGTAGGTGTATGTACCTGACCCTCCTCCCAGCTCCGTTGCATACAACTAACTTTCCCATCTCTCTGTGTTTTTCAACCAAAGGGATCTTATGACTGCCAGGGAGATAGGGCTAGAGATGGGGGGGAAGGGGGACATTTCCACTGCAATTGCCAACCCCAAGCTTTGGAGGATGACTTGTTTTGGAGCCACTGGAGCCAGACCAGAACCACTGACCCTGCCTGGGGGAGAAGTGGGGGCAGAAACTGGGGGGGAGGGGAGGTGGGAATGGGGGGGTCCTTTCCTCACCCTGATGCCTGGGCAAAGGGGAGCAGGCTTAGCAAGACAGACAGCGGTGGCTACGAAGGGAAATGTTTCTTACAGTCACTGTGCACAGCATAGGGACGCAGCAGGCTGATGGGGGAGAGATCATCTTCAGGCCCCTCTACCACTGAAGGGGGCCCCTTGGGAGGCGTCTTACTGATGGGCAGGGGCGAGGTAGAGACCATGTTGAGCAGCACCATGCAGACAGCCACAAAATCCCATAACTTCATCTTAGATCTCCTTCCAACACAGGCCCCTGGCAGAGAGGAGAGGCAGGGTTAACTCCCAGCTGCCGTGCTTCCCCAGTTCTGCCTCCTTCCCTGCCAGCTCTGAGACAAAGCTGTGAAGCCTCACACCCCAGATCAGGCAGGTCCCCCCTGGCCAGGCCCAAGGAGAGAGCAGGGGGAAACAACCTGTGCCCAGCTCACCTTCCCATCCCCATTGCCTCCCAGAGTGAGGAAGGTGGGCTTTCCCCAATGAGCTGTGTGGGAGAGGGTGGTGCAGGATGGTCTCCAGCCCCTCTATGCCCAAGCGAGCTGCTTTGGGGGATGTGGGCAAGGGTACAGGGCTGCACAGCTTTGTCTCCTTTCCCTTTCCCTCTCCTCTGCTTTTCCTTTCCTTTTCCCTTTCCTCCTTCCTTTTTCTCTTTCCTTTCCTCTCATTTTTCTCTCCTTTTCTTTCCTCTTTCCTTTTCCTTTCCCTATTGTCTCCCTTTTTCCTTTCCTCTTCCTCTTCCTTTCCTCTTTCCTTTTCCCTTTTTCTTCCCATTTCCCTTTCCCCTTCTATTTCCATATTTCCTTTTTCCTGTTTCCCTTTCCCCTTTCCTTTCCCATTTCCTCTTTGAAAGGAAAGGGAAATGGAAGCATTTTCCTCTCCTTTTCCCTTTCTTTCTCGTTTCCCTCTTTCTTGTTTCTCTCTCCTTCACATTTTTCCTCTTCTCTCCTTTTCTTTTTCTTCCTTTTCCTCTTTTTACCCCTTCTCCTTTCCCTTTCCTTCTCTCTTCTCTTCTCTTCTCGTATTCCCTCTTTTCTTGCTTTCCAGTCGCCCTGCCTGCAGTCAGCCACTGCACGCACCCCGATGGTCGTTGCCCGGGGATGACAGCTGCCCCCAGCCCGGTTCGATGCGGCTTCCTGGTGCACGCTTTCCCCACCGGCCGCTGCCCTCGCACCTCGCCGGGGCCGGGGAGCTGCGGGGCTGCCCTGTGCCCCCGGGGAGGGTGCCCGCCCCGGCTCGCCCACTCCGCCGCGGCCCTCTCCTCGCCCTCACCTCTGAGCTGGTCTCGTCGGACCCGAGATGGACATTAACGCCGGGGAGCCGAGCGGCCGGACAGGCGATGCATGTGGGCCAGGTCGGGGTCCGACCGCCGGGACTCTCTTTGCGCGGGGGGGAGGCGTGGAGATGGGCGGGGTTGCAAGGTCGCAAGTCTGGATGGAGGCAGAGGGGAGCCGCTAGCACAAGCCCCGGCGGCCTCCGCCTTCGCCGCAGGTGCTGTGGCCGCGGCAGGAGTGGCGCCGCGGATCCGGAGCCGCGCTCAGCAGCGGTGGGAGCGGCCCGAGGCGCGGGGAGCGCCGCCTGGCAGCGGGAGCTGGCTCTGGGTACTGCTTTTGGGACCCTGTCTGGAAATCTGAGACAGACACTCCATCAACAACTGCGGGGAGTCAGATGAAGACATCAGGGCTCCTGTAACGCCAGCTGGTCCAGCACCGCGGGGAGCTGCGCACCGCTCGGACATGCACGCAACGGCGGGAAGGAAAACAAACAAACAAAACAAAAAAAAACCCAACCAACCGAAAAAAAAACCAAACCCCAAAACGAAAAAACACCACCCCAGCCGAGGAGGGAAAAAATTAAATAATCAAACCACCCCCCCTCAGCCTGCTGGGAGAGTCAGAGGCCGGCGCTGGTATTTGTAGAGCCGGTAGCAGCAGCAGCGATGCTTCCTCCTCCAGATCGGGGGTCCCGTTGCGGCGAAAGCTTAGATCCAAGAGGGTAGTGTGGTGGGAGAGGGAGCGCGGAGCCGGACACGGGGACTTTGCCAGGGCGACTTGGCGCCGCAGATAGATTTATAGGGCCCTTTGGCAGTGACGCGCCCTCCGCTGATTCGCTTTCAGACCCAAACACACGCTGGCCCCCTGCACCGGACCCCGCGGAGCCTCCAAATATGTCCCGGCTGAAGTCACCCGCCCGACATCCCGTGCGCTGCGCGGACGCCGGCGCAGACCTGCGGCACCCGCTGGCCCCGCGGCGGCGCATCCCTCCCCAGAACCGCTCCTCCGCGCTCCCGCCGCGGCCACCACCGGCCCCGGCCGCAGCGGGCCGCCCGCCGCCACGGACTGACGGACGCACAGCAGCGGGAAAGCCTCCCCCTCTTCTCTCCTCGCCGGCCGCAGGTACCGCCAGCGCGGCAGCGGGTATCCCCCTCCGGCACCCGCGCTGTACAGCCCGGCCCCTGCACGCCCTGCGCGGGGGACGGCAGTTTGGCTCGCTGGAGGCCGCTGCAAACAGTCTCAGCTTTCAGCCCTGCGCCGTGTATTTATGACTCACCCAGTTGTTCGGAGGTATGAGGTCTTCATGTCGCCGGTGCTATGAAATTAACGCGTCGCAGCCCGGGCGGGCGGCTGGGGAGTGCGCAGGGCTTGTCCGGCGGCCAATAAAGCGCTCCGTCCGCTCTGGTCTGCTGCTTTGTATTTATTTATTTATTTATTGCTTTTGGATGGGGGGCCCCGCTGTGGTCTGGGATGGAGTAACGAAACCCTCAGGAGACCAGCTTGCTCCCGGAACGCGCCGCGCCCGTACAGCGCCGAGCACCAGACCCCACCGCCGCGGGGGGTGGGGAGGACCCGCTCTGGGAATGGCTGCTCCAGGCCGGCGGCAGAGCCGCCCTTAAAGTTGTAACATGGCTGCGGATTTCTTGCAGTACTCCCCCCGGGTGCGTGTATGTGTGTGGTTATCGTTGTGCATTAACACATGTACACACCGGCTCGTCCCTCTCTCCCGAGAAAGGCGAGCAGTCCCCGGGTAGCCCCGCCGGTGACCGCTGCCCGGCCCCGGCCACCCCACAGGGGCGACTGCCTGCTGCAGCAAGGGCGGCTACGGCTGCTGCTGAGTTCGGCAGCTCAGGGAGTGGGAGCCGCGCTGGAGTCGTCTCTGCCGGCTCGTCTCGCCGGGGCACTGCCAGCGGCACCGGAGTCTACCTTTCCCCGACTCTGTCTCTCCTGGGCCACCTCGTCTGCTGCATACTCCTTCCCCTCCCCACTGCCTCGTTCCTATGTGTATGCCCCAGCCAGCCCAGGCCCCCCAGAGAGAGCACGCTGGAGGCAGGTGGGACCAGTTCCCGCTGCCTGCCCGGGGCTTTCTGTGCGTTGGGCACCAAAACAGACTGGGGTGGGTTGACCTTGGCTGGATGCCAAGTGCCTACCAAGTCACCCTATCACTCCCTCCCTCCTCAACTGGACAGGGAAGAGAAAATATAACAAAAGGCTCGTGGGCCAAGATAAGGACAGGGAGATCACTCACGAATTACTATCATGGGCAAAACAGACTCAACATGGGGAAATTAATTTAATTTATTACCAACGTCATGGTTCAGCCCCACTCAGCAACTAACTGCCACGCAGCCGCTCACTCACTCCCCCCACCCCTGTGGGATGGGGGAGAGAATTGGAAGAGCAAAAGCAAAAAAATAAAAGAAAACTTGTGGGTTGAGATAAGAACAGTTTAATAATTAGAATAAAATAATAATGATAGTATTAATTATGCTAATAATAACAATAATGATAATATAATTAAAAGGAAAAGGGAAAAAAGGCAGAAACACAAACAATACAACCGCTCACCACCTGCTGACCAACGCTCTGGTGTGGGGTCCTCCATGGGCTGCAGGTGGATATCTGCTGCACCATTAACCTCCATGGGCTGCAGGGGGACAACCTGCCTCACCATGGTCTTCACCACAGGCTGCAGGGGAATCTCTGCTCCAGCACCTGGAGCACCTCCTCCCCCTCCTTCTTCACTGACCTTGGTGTCTGCAGAGTTGTTTCTCTCACATATTCTCACTCCTCTCTCCCAGCTGCTGTTCCATAGCAGGTTTTTTTTCCCCCTTCTTAAATATGTTGTTACAGAGGCACCTCCACCGCTGCTGATTGGTTCAGCTTTGGCCAGCAGTGGGTCCATCTTGGAGTCAGCTAGCACTGGCTGTATCGGACATAGGGGAAGCTTCTGGCATCTTCTCACAGAAGCCACCTCTGTACCCCCCCACTACCACAACCTTGCCATGCAAACCCAGTATAGTGACGTATGCATGAAGTGCTGTATGCACCAAGTGCCACATGCACAAAAAGCCATTCCCAGCTCCCAGACTGAACAGACCAGGCAGAAAGGTTAGAGAAATGGATGCAACGTGGTGCCTCTATTAGGGGTCAGGGACTGAGACACGTGGAAATTAATGTCTTGGTTACCTCATTAACATGCAGTGAGATGGAGTCCTAGTATTTTAACTAAAAGACCATTAACTAAACCTTTTTACTGCACATATTGGATAAAATGAGCTCAATGCGTTATTCCTTTGCACAGGTTTTATCAGTGCAAAGCCACTAATTTTCTTAACATAACATCAGGTGATGAAGCCAAGACCGAGATTGTGTATCTGTAATACTGCAGAAGTTTATTTTCCCTTGCTATTGAAAGCCACCGAAAACCTGGTTTTTAACATTATTTAGCTCATGTGAACCATAGTGAAAGGAAATTATATGCATATGTCTTAGCTGCACAGATAGGATGGTAGAAATAAATGGAGAGTAAACCTGCTAGTTCTTAATCATAAAAGTAATGTACCTGCCTCTCCCTGCACTGCCATTGTGAGTCTCTTGGTAAGGAGGGTTGCTGAGAGCCCTGTGCACTCTGACTTTGTGGAAACAAAAGCAACCACTGTAAAATTTCCATAGTTCTATTAAAAGCTAACAAAAGCTACAAAAACGTAAGAATTGATTGTATTGTTCTATAGAGGTCATAAAGTTTTAAGCAAAAGCGTTTAGAGCTGCTTGAGATAAATTCTTTTGGTGAAGAAAAAAAGAACTTCTGCTGTTAGGAAAAAAAAACATAAAGAGAAAAATGGCCTAAATAAAGACCTAAATAAAGTGTGTCTTTACATTGTAAGGGTTGCCTCATTTAAAACAAGCTAAAAAGCTGCTTGACATTATGCAGTATGGTCTCAATTTTTTTTATATGTGTCAACATTGATAGTAGGAAAAGCCCACCCCTTGGATACAAGGAGTGGTAGTGTGAATCTAAGGAGTGTTGCTTAGTGTGAATCTAAGGAGTGTTGTATAGGTTTAGTTAGCATGAATCTAAGAGATATTGTATATGATTAAGTTACTGACAATATAGACTCTTTTTTGATTAAGCATTGTTAATAGTTAATCTAAGATTAGGGCCGAGATGTTTTGGCTATCAGCTCACTCATTTAATTAATGACAAGCATTTCTTTTTAGAAGAAAAATGTGTGAGAGTTGCTAAGAGAAAATAGTTCTAAGTTGTTTCTATGTAACAGGAGTTAGGATGCCCCATCCATCAAGATCACCAAAGACCCCTGAAGAAAGGAAAGCATGCATGGAAGAAACTGAAGTGGAGCCAAGAAGAATGACTCAGTGCCAATTATATAACTTATGTAGATTAGAATGAATATGTAGGAGATAGGTAGGCTATGTATGGACATATTGTATAAATATGATAAGGTAGCCAGCTTTGGTGTGCTTGATTTGTGGAAAACCACCAAACACCCAGGCTTGCACAGCCCTGAAATAAATTTGCAGTGTCTCTCCTGAGTGTGTGATTATTGACTCATTGCACACCAGGCGACAAATCCGCTTTTCGGATAACAACATGATTGTTGTGGTTTAACCCCAGCTGGCAACTAAGCACCACACAGCCACTCGCTCACTCCCCCAACAATGGGATGGGGGAGAGAATCAAAAGGGTAAAAGGGAGAAAACTTGTGGGTTGAGATAAAGACAGTTTAATAGGCAAAGCAAAAGCCATACGTGCAATCAAAGCAAAACAAGGAATTCATTCACTACTTCCCATGGGCAGGCAGGTGTTCAGCCATCTCCAGAAAAGCAGGGCTCCATGAAGCATAACAGTTACTTGGGAAGACAAAAATGTGTGTGTCCCCCCTTCCTCCTTCTTCCCCCAGCTTTATATGCTGAGCATGATGTCATATGGTATGGGATATCCCTTTGGTCAGTTGAGGTCAGCTGTCCCAGCTGTGTCCCCTCCCAATTTCTTGTGCACCCCCAGCCTACTTACTGGTGGGGTGGTGTGAGAAGCAGAAAAGGCCTTGACTCTGTGTAAGCACTGCTCAGCAATAACAAAAACATCCCAGAATTATCAACACTGTTTCCAGCACAAATCCAAAACATAGCCCCATACTAGCTACTATGAAGAAAATTAATTCTATCCCAGCCAAACTCAGTACAATGATGTATAGATCTCTTAAGATGTCTCCTCCTGCAGAGGAGATTGTACTGTTGTTGAAGTGAGTTCCCTTGCAAGTCATCTGAGTACCGGGGAAATGCACTGAGTGGCTGCACACCTGGGGAAGCAGTTGTGTTTTGGGCTACAGCTGCTCAATCCTGTGTGATGTTGAATGTCCTTGGTCATCCCTGGACCTGCAGGGGGTCCCTGCAGAATTGGGCCATTGCATGAAACTTGGTTTTGAGCATTCATTCCCTTTCTTTGATTTAAGATGATTAAGGTTTGTGTGGATTCATGTGTTTCGGGCACATGGATGGCCATTCTGTTCGGCACTTGATAGAGTTAGAGCTGTTGTAACTAAAACTTGTTGCTTTGGGGGAGTCAGAAAGGCTTCAAGACAAGAAGCGCCTAAACAAAATTTACTATGACAACATTTGACCCTAGAAAAGCAGATGTACAGAACCATAAAGATAAGTAACTATAGAGCAAACACTAAACCAGAACAGACTGTCCCTCAAGGACAGTATATATGTGATCTCAGAACTGAGTTTGTGCGAAAACAAAAGTTAACTAGCGGACACAGTGAGGAAGAGTATATCCTTCATCCAGAGACCCCTGATGACCACCCGGAGACACCAGCAGGCATGTGCAAAGCACATTTGCATGTGATAATGAGTTATCAGAAAAATAATGAATATGTATATCTTGTCTCAGAAAAATAATGAATAGGTATGTAAAGCTTGTATAAGTTATGCAACTAACCCTGTGCAGGCACTCACATTAGGAGGAGTGATCCCCTGTGCATCCAGCACTGCAAAAAAGAATACCTGCTTAATAGTCGTTCAGACTGTCGAGTCCTGATTTCGGCTTTTCACGGCATCACACTGGCATCCAACGCTGGACCTGCTGTTCCTGCATCCTGTGGTATGTGTATTATGGTGACTCAACTGGTGGACAAGGGGTGAGACCTTAATTTAGGTAAGAACCAGAGTGAAAATGTGGCAGCATAGATATCCCCCTGGGCAATGCAAGTATGTTGGGGCCCATGAGGATTTGCTAGGGTGCTGGAGCCCAGACTACCTGCATTGCTCAAGCAATCTAGTTAAAGCTGGCCCTAATTGCTGTGCTATTAGAATTTTTGTGAGCCAGTGCCAAGGTCTGTTCTTTAGCCTGGGGGCCAACTGCAGTCATTTGACCACTTCCTTCCGGCTCCCTCCCAGAGAGAGTAGTCGCACACATGTAGTCTTGGGGGTGGCTCCTGGTCCCTGTGGGCTCCTGCACCTGTGTGAGGATGGGATTACCTGGGACAGCATGGGCCCCAGCACGCCAGTGACTGTTCTCCCAGTCTGATAATATCAATGGTTGGGCCTGACAGCATTCTTGGCAGTGTTTATTTTCCTGGGATAAGTGCAGCCAGTGTGTCTCCACATCCTTCAGACAGACCTCCCAGTGCAATGGAAACAAGTCCTAAGCAGGGACTCTTCTCTTGCTGAGGTGCAAGAAGGAGAGAAGACATCCTGTTCCTAAAATCAGTCTGAGATGTGGCAAATGGGGCTTAAAAGCAGCCTTAACTTTTCTTTGCTTTGGGTAGATATTTGCAGAACTTCTTGTAGAGTTTAACTTGTATATTTATAGGTAAAATTTAACATTTATTTTTGGGGATGGGGAACAATGTAGGGAAACTGTGTTGAATAGTTCATCTGGGCAGTGTCCTGTGCCCACATTCCCTCCATAGCTGAAGTTCCTTTATCCTTTAGGAGATATTTTTCAGGGAAATACTAGCAGATCATGCAAAGCTTTTCTGCTAAAGCCTTTCATGCAGTAATTCTCTAGCAGAAGGCTACTCAAAGGACTAAGGAGTCATAAACTCAAAGCCTATTCTAACTGCATACTTCAAAGAGAAACCTGATAACTGTGGTGGTGCAGCCCCCCGGGGCACTCTGAGATCTCAGGATAAGCCATGCATATTTTGGCAAAAACTCCTGTTGTGCTGTTATGTTGGTTGCAAGTGCAGTAGGCTGGGGTGGTCTAGCACCCCCTAGCCACACCTGGGCCATCTGCTGCCTGAATTGTATACCAGAATGACTCAGCACCAGTTGTGGCCAGAATGGGAAATACTGACCAAAGCCAATCATCTTGAGATCCTATAAATAGCAATTCAAAAGGGAAACCTTTAGGGTTGTCTGGGATTGTAGTGGGTTGTGTGATCCAGTATTGAGCTGGGATGATTCTTGGGGTAGATTTTGTGAGGCCTGAAGCATTGTCCATTGATGATTTTGTGAGGACTCCAAGGCCTGACTTTGTGAGGTTTACTGACTGTCTGTTGATGAATGCTGGCACATAATAGTGAGTAATTAATAAAACACACAAAAAGGGAAATTTTAATCACAGGTTAACCTCTGTATGTGTGCAATTTGATTTAGAGCTGTCTGTTGGTCTGTGTGTATGACTTGATTTAAACCCCATCTGTGTGTATAATCCTGTTCTAAGTGTTGGGTGACCCTTGCCATTCTTGAATCTTTAACTAAGTTGTTATTTTGATTGTAACAAACTTAATTGAACTGCTCTATTAAATTGGCTGATGCTTAAGAATTATAGAACCTAATTTTGTGATCTGTCTCAAAACTATTAACAAATCCTAAATTTCTGCTAGACCAAAACCATGTAAAAAATCTTATTCTATGATAATAATGATGTGTTTAAAAGTTGCTAACTAAAAGTAATTGTAAACAGCTGTCATATGCTGCTACTGTTCTAATTGGCATTCATCACAGCTGTATCTGTATTATTATGCCACTGGGATCCTGGTGTATTTAATCTCAGAATATATCAACTTCTAAGAGATTAGGAGATCATAAAAGCATGAGGGCAATATATTTGTTAGGGTTGAAGGAAGAAGATCTATGACTTGTTACAGACTTAGAGAAAATAGCTCACATGAAAAATAGATATAACAATAACTAATAGAGCTGTGAACTTACCCATCTGAAAAATCATCTTCAGCAGTGAGGAAAAAAGTTCTGAAAATTTAGGGCTGTTATCTGGGACAAAAATGCAAACTGACTTATTTATATCGGGCTCCTTTAAAAATCACTCAGTAGGAGCCAGTTACTCTTGCTTTAATTTTTGTGATGTCTTTGCATGGATCACGCATAGAGGTCTATCTCCTTTAGCAAGGTAAAGTATGGGGTACTGTACTATGCTCTTACCTACTTCTCTGAGCTCTCTATAGTTAGTAAGATCCTAAAGTGCAATAATGTATGTGATCTTAAAGGAAGTTCCTCTAAAGGTTATGTTTAGCATCTCAATTCAGCAAAGCAGTGAAACATTGACTTTGAACCCGGGGTGATTAGCATACTTAGACACATGCAAGCTTCATTCTGAATTGGTTCCTGGAACTCTAAATGTTTCAGCATGGAGTTATCTTTACACTGCTTTTCTGCAGGCAAAGTGAAAAAACGGTCAGTCTTAATCAGCAAACTGAAATAGAGTGCAGGCATTTAGGAATGTAGAGGTGAATAAACAAGGGAAGATGTAAAAGAATCCCAAATTCACAGGAAAGATATGAGCAGTCATTTTTTAGGCTGGAAAAAAACAACACCAAAAATGTAATTTGCAATGCAGCGTCTTTAAAAAAAATTTGTATTGTATATCTTGGGATGGTATGATGTTATGAAGTTTCACACATAACTTGGTAAAAGTGCTACAAAGGTTTATGGGTATCTGCTGGTTTAGGTGCATGAAAGCCAATACAAAATCAACATTGGGAACCCTCTCTGTTTTTACTGATATTTTCATTGGCTTCACTGTGATTTCCTGAGAGACAGGTTGCTTCCAGAGTCAGTGTGGTGCTGTCAGATGAGGGATAGTTTCAGCAGGCTTGTGCAAAAGTTATTTCCTGTGGAGAATTATTGTTACCTTGGGTCAAATCACCTCCTTAATTCCTGCTTCCTCTCTTCTCAAATCCTTTCCCAACATTGCTCTTTCTATAAGATATCTCACCTGTACTCTCTGAACTACTGTATCAGCTTTTTGAGAACTCGTGGTTTGGGGGGGGGGGGGGATGGAAATGAGAAATAGAAACAAGACTGTTCTTTATTTTTTGAAAGAAATTCACACTCGTGCAGGAGTTAAGATTATATCATTATTAGCTAAGATCCCAAGGAATTAACTTTTCTGGAAATGAGGGAAAAGGGGAGTTTCCCCACAGCCTTTCTTAATTATGTTTCCCTTTGTGTTTTTCTTCTGGGATACCTAGAAAGGAGCTAGGGAAGAACTGGCAGGTATCCTTAGGAAGAGTATGCGGTATCATGGTGGGAGCTGTTTAAAGGCCATTGGTTCAAGGAATCAATTCTTTCTTCCTTGGCATGTTTGAAGCTAAACTTGCATTTTTAGAGTGGGGATGAACCTATACTGCAAGACCCTTCCTTTGTCTGTTGTGCTGGTTTTGGCTGGGATAGAGTTAATTTTCTTCGTAGTAGGTAGTATGGGGCTATGTTTTGGATTTGTGCTGGAAACAGTGTTGATAATTCAGGGATGTTTTTGTTACTGCTGAGCAGTGCTTACACAGAGTCAAGGCCTTTTCTGCTTCTCACACCACCCCAACAGTGAGTAGGCTGGGGGTGCACAAGAAGCTGGGAGGGGACACAGCTGACCCCAACTGACCAAAGGAATATTCCATACCATATGATGTCATGCTCAGCAATAAAAAGCTGGGGGAAGAAGGAAAGCAGGGATGTTTGGAGTGATGGCGTTTGTCTTCCCAAGTAACCATTATGCATTACAAAGTCCTGCTTTCCTGGAGATGGCTGAACACCTGCCTGCCCATGGGAAGTAGTGAATGAATTCCTTGTTTTGCTTTGTTTGCGTGCACAACTTTTGCTTTACCTACTAAACTGTCTTTATCTCAACCCAGGAGTTTTCTCACTTTTCTGATTCTATCCCCTAACCCACTGCAGGGGGAGTGAGAGAGCATCTGTGTGGTGCTTAGTTGCCAGCTAGGATTAAACCACATCATCTGTTCAGAAAAATCCCACTGTCCTGTGCTATAGGAACAGGGTTCAGATGTCAGAACAGTACAACTCATGGGGAAATATCCAGAGAGGCTTTAGTCAAGGTAGTTTAATGTGAAATCAGTTACCCCAAAACATCAGATTCCCTAATTCAGCTACATTCCCAAGATATCAAAATACCTATTCCTGAAATCAAGATGTTCTTGCTTTCTGACAACTCAGGACATGAGCCCAGTTCTGGCCCAGGTCTCAGTCAAAATTTCATCAATGTTTGGCTCCCTTGATATTTCTTCATACTTGTCTGTCTGCTCATGTAGCCCCAGGATAGTCACAGCAGCTCTCCCCTTTCCATACTGCAATCCTCCCCACTTTGCTCTCTCCAGGTGCTACAAGCAGCACCTTCCACCTGCTCTTGGTGACCCTTGCATTGGTTTTCACCCTGCCCTTTATAAATTCTCCTCTGTGTCTAAAACCTGCTATTTCATCTTCTGTCACCCAGTCTTTAATCTTTCATGATGCATCTTTAAAGGTCTCATCAGGGCCACAAAGGGGTTAACTGGGGGGCAGGCAGCACCCAAGCACATGGCAGCCAGTGTGTGTGTAGCCAGGGGTACCTGCAACTTGGTCCATGGGAGCACAGGTGGTAGGTACTGGTTCTCTGCTCATGGCTCTAGCCAGCAATATAAGAGGAAGCAATCATATAGTAAAAAAAAACCAACAACACTGAAACAAAAAAAACTAAGCCCCAAACTAACAAAATGGTTTGGTACTGAATCCTCTGAACATGTCATTTTATCTCTGTTCTTGTTATGGGAATTCCAACAGTCCTTATCACATTCTCTACTATGTATCAAGGTGGCTGGCTACAGTTTTTAATGAGGTTTTCTTTGGGGGGGGGGAAGCAGGGGAATGGAAGTAGAGAAATACAGACCCTTGACACTGATGGACCATCTTCTGCCCCTTTGATCTTGCCTTATTTTGGGAAAAGCCAACTGAAGTAGGTTGAGAGAGAGGTGCTGTGGGTTAAGCCCCCCCTCCACCTAACTTTCAGCAAGGCAGCTTAGGTGTCTAAGTGAAAAGCTGATTTGTCACAGGCTTTTTCAGTAGTTCACAGAGGGTACAGCCTCTGCAGAGGGCAATTCAGCCCACCTAGGGGAGACAGAGCTGCTGCTCAGCTCTTTCTTCTGGTTAGAGGAAGTCAGAGGTGATTAGTCTCATAAAAGAGGCATCTCTGCAAAATGAGCTCAGATGAGGACAGGCTGTTACAAATGCAGGTTTGTGGGTATGGCCAACTACACCAAATTGTCATAAATACAATCTTGTGTATCCTGCCAACTACACCAAATGGTCAGGAATATGATTTGTTACACAGCTTTAGCAATTTAAGATTTATTAATATTTTTGAGATGGATCACAGTATTAAGTTGTATAATTCTTAACAGCATTAGACAATTTAAAACAGCAATGTGATGGACTTTGTTACATCAAAATAGCAACTTAGTTAAAGATTCGAGAATGGCAAGGTTCACACTATTACTTACATAGAAGAAGTGCACAAAGGAAAACTGAGGTATACTCAAGTCAGAATGATTCAGAGGGACTGTGGATGCAGGGGATAAGGAGGACCCTCCCATTGAGTCATGAGGTTCAGAATAGACCCCCTTGCTTTCTAAACTTCTTGCAGAGAGAAGTCTAGGTGCGGCTAGGCCCAATCTTAGTCTCAGACTTGGTCAACAGTTTAAGGATAATATATGTATAATCAAATTGCACACATGTGCACCAAGGTTAAGCTGTGAATAAAATTTCCCTTTTTGTGAGATTTCATAAATTAATCACTTTTATGTGCTGGCATTCATCAGTGCACAGCTGGAAAACCTTGGAAAATCATTAGCAGATAATCCTTCAATCCTTGTGAAATCTACCCTGAGAGACATCCTAGCCCAGGGGGAGATATAGGGTCACACAGCCTGCTGCAGTCCCAGAGGGCTCGAAGGGTCTCCCTCTTGGATTGCTATTTATAGGATCAAGATGATTGGCTTTGGTCAGTATTTTACATTCTGGCCACAATTCTGGTACACAAGTCAGGGAGCAGATGGCCCAGGTGTGGACAGAGATTGCCTGATGCCCAAGTCATTATGACCAAGATAACACAATAGGGCTCATGCTGGGATCCCAGAGCGGCCTGGGGGGCTGCACCACCACATAAGCTTATAGGATGTGAGCGGAGGAGAGAGAGGACCTGTCTTTTGATGCTTGGATGTGTGTTGTTGGGAGTGTTTCACACAGAGCACTTACTCTGTGTCTAGGGCCAGCTGATATAAATGAATGCATTTCTATGGAAACACACACACTTGACACACAGTGCCCTGTGGTCCTGAAAGCCCTTCTCTCCCCGGCTCCCTCCCTGCAGCCACTGCTGCTGGGATGAGTTGCTCACAGCCCACCCCACATAATTTCTGAGGTAATTCTGGCCCAATTTTTCCCCTCCACTTTCCCTGAGCAGCACCCTGGGACAAGTACTCCTCTTGTCTAGCCCTTGCTGTGTGCATATGCAATACACAGATATTCCTTCCTCCACAATTTCCCAGAGCATGAGAGTCCCCCAGAGGGGACTTCACTGTGCTGCTTCTGGCCTCAATTCTGCGAGCTTTCCTTAGCAGAAAGTTTGCAGGCAGCTTCTCACAGAAGATGTAGCCTAAGGAGAAAGATGGATCTTGACCTGATGGCTTGTTCCCTGGCATGAGGGGAAATGCAAGGACGTGGGTACTCTGCACAGCAGGAAATATTTAAGAATTGCCAGGTTTAATGAATTCTTGCTAAGGTGATGATACCTTAGAAAGAAAATGCTAATGCTGGTGTTATGAGTGTGTAATCTCTCAGGTGAGATTCCCTGGGATGTCAGCACCTGTCTGACAGGCAATGGGAAGAGAAGTGCCTTCAGCTTTTCAACAGCTGCAGTCCCAATAACTGGCTGTACAACCATCAAAGTTAAAACAAACTCTGTGTAATTTCTGTCTGCTTTCTGTGTATCTGCTGCAGCTTATGCTGACTAGGAAATGGGAAACACATGGGAGTAGCCCACCCTCTTGGCTTCATCACAGCTATATCTGTTTTCCTGCAAGAAAAGGTGTTAACTTAGCACAAACAATTTTTGCAAACTTCAGCGTAATCCATGCAAGAGTTTTCTTGTCACTGTGTGCTGATTTTGGCTGAGAAATGGTTAATTCTCTTCACTGTAGTGCCTGTAGTAGTCAAGGACCTTTCCAGCTTCCCATGCTCTGCCACGTGGGCAAGAGGCCAGGAGAGGTGGGGCCACAGCCAAGGCAGCTGGCCCCAACTGGCCAATGGAATGTTCATTCCATACCATGTGACACCATGACCAGTATATTAACGGGGGCAGTTGGCACACAGGGCAGGTGGTTGTGGTTTGGGGTGGGCGGGCTGGCTGGCCTGCCCCCCTCCCCCCCCCCCCCCCGTTTAGTATCTTTCTCATTGGTTTCCTTTTTGTGGTGGTGTTGTTTTAACTATTAAGCTGTTCTTATCTCAACTCACGAGCTTTACCTTTCTGATTCTCTCCCCATCCAGCTGGTGGGGGAGGGAGTGAGCAGCTGTGTGGGGCTGAGTTGCCGGCTAAACCCCAACAGTCTCTTTTGGTGCCCAACGTGGGGTATAGAGGGTTTGAGATAATAACAGCTGCTGGTCATAGCACCGTGCTCTTCTTTTTGCAGTACCTGTTAAAGATTGGTGTTGGTTTGCTTAGTCTGCTGTGCTTAGTGATGTTTTGCCTAAGAGGTTTGTTATGCAAACACTGGTTTTCAGCTTTATCTGGTATTTGGGGTTTGTATTGGAGCTGTTACTGTACTTTGGGTACCACCTCATGGAGTCAATTAGCAATTATACCTCCTCTGGCAGATTTTATATGGAGGAAATGCAGAATGGCACCTTAGCTACCTTCTTATAGAATGTCTCTACCTTTATCACAACTTTTTGTATCTTGAGTATCCTTGGGTAGGTAAGATATATTTATTGTTGGTTTTTGGCCATATTGTTTTGGTTTTGGCTAAGGTTAGAAAGCAACTTAAGAATATCACCCAGAAATCTGCCCCAAGGCTTGATAGTTACGAGTGGCAGGGTATGTGGGATAGCATAGGCAAATACCTAGGGCAGTGGGCACCCCCAGTGTTTTGGAGTTTCACCCCTGAACAAGTGCAGAATCCTGAAAAACTAGTAGAATATTTGGAGAAAGTATGTTGTTACCCTGGGAACTCCAGAGAGACACAGATAACTGCAACATGCTGGGGCCTGGCCCATGCATACCGAGCCCTGCTCAACAGTATTCAGTGCTCCCCAGGGGAAGAGAAGGTCTCTGGATTGAAAGACAAAGTGACAGGCACTGTGGTTGCTCCAGCCCTGATGATGGGCACTGTGGTCAAACCAGAGTATCAACCCATGTCAGTATCAGTTGCCCCCATACACAAGAAGAAATCTTGGAAGCAGAAGTCAACTTGTTTAGAACAGGATGATGAAGCAGCAAGGTTGTGCCTGCCACTGTCCAGCAGCCCTGGGTGGGCTGGGACCTGCTGCTGCTCCTATGGGTGACCCTTGGCCTTGAGCTGCCACTGTTCCCTTTCTCCTCTGCACCGTGCTGCCTGGCAACACCTCCAACAAAGCAAACAAGCACAAACCTGGTATTGAAGCTGAGTATCAGGGCATCATCATGGAGAATTACAACATGGTCCTGCTCAACCCACCACTGTTTGTACTGGACAAAGATGCTCCACTGTGCTATGCAGGTGAAATCTGTGGCTTCAGGATCCATGGGGCAGGGGTACCTTTTGAAGCTGTGGTCCTGGATAAAGTTATAGGTGAGGGTCTGATCTGGGCCAAGGAACCAGTGGACTGTGAAGCACATAAGGAACACACATTCACCGTCCAGGCTTATGACTGTGGAGAGGGACCTGATGGAGCAAATACCAAGAAATCACACAAGGCCATAGTGCGTGTTTAAGTAAATGATGTGAGTGAGTTTGCTCCTGTTTTTATGGAAAAGTTGTATCGTGTGGCAGTGACTGAGGGAAAGCTGTATGACTGCAACTTGTGTGTGGAGATCATTGATGGAGACTGCTTGCTACAGTACAGCCAGATCTGCTACTACAACATCCTGACCCCCAATATTCCCTTTCTGATTGACAAGGACGGGACCACTGAGAACATAGAGAAGCTGCAGTACAGTGGGAGATCATCTCTACAAATTCACAGTGACAGCCTATGACTGTGGATGAAGCAGGCTTCTGGTGATGCTGAAGTGGAAATCCAGGTGAAACCCACCTGCAAGCCCAGCTGGTAGGGCCAGAGCAAGAGGATTGAGCGTACCCTGGGTGCAGGCAGCCTCATGCTCTTCCCCAGCATTC
This sequence comes from Phalacrocorax aristotelis, assembly GCF_949628215.1. NCBI lineage: Eukaryota > Metazoa > Chordata > Aves > Suliformes > Phalacrocoracidae > Phalacrocorax > Phalacrocorax aristotelis. Next base: position 14,581,705 of record NC_134310.1, on the reverse strand, counting down.
ACCTGGACACCTGTGATGAGCCCCTGTGGAACATCCAGGCATTGGTGGAGTTGCAGACAAACCATGTGGCCAAGGGCTGTGACTGGGATAACTACTCTGAGAAGTCACTAAGCAAACTCTGTGGTGCTGCCTCAGGAGAGATTGACCTGCTGCCAGTGCCTAGACCCACAGCGAACTGGACCGTGTGGCTCTGCACTACAGCCAGGACAGCAGCCTTATCTACTGGTTCAATGGCAGCCAGGCTGCCCAGGTGCCTGTGGTGAATGGTCTGAATGCCCATGAGGGGCTGAGTGACCACTTCACCCTGTCTGTATGGATGAAGTATGCCATGGTGCCTGGCAAAGGCAGGTGGGAAGAGGAGATGGTGATATGCAGCACAGTGCAGAGCGAGGATGGCTACTCGCATTACTCTCTGGCTGTGCACGGCTGCCAGCTTGCTTTCCTCTACTGGCCATTGCTGGAAAGTGCAAGGCCCGTGAAATTCCTCTGGAAGCTTGAGCAGGTCTGTGATGATGAATGGCACCATTATGCCCTCAACCTGGAGTTCCCCACTGTCATGCTCTACGTGGATGGTGTCTTTTATGACCCTGCCCTCATTAATGACAATGGCCTCATTCACCCTCCATGGCAGGAACCCTTGCTCGTGATTGGAGCCTGCTGGACCGAGGAGAAAAACAAGAGAAAATCAAAGGAAATGAGAACTCCACTGATACTGTACAAGGAGATCCTCTGTCTATACACCACTACTTCCATGGTTACTTGGCTGGCTTCGCTGTGTGCCCTGGTAGCTTGGAGAGCTGGGAGGTTATTGAATGCCTGTATGCCTGCCGTGAGTGGCTTGATTACAGTGACTTCAACAGTCTGGGCAAAGGGATGTGAACCCCTCTCAGTCCCTGCTCACCTTGGAGGGTGATGATGTGGAAACCTTCAACCATGCAATCCAGCATGTGGCTTACATGAATTCCCTGCGCTTTGCTACCCCTGGAGTCTGGCTGCTCAGGCTCACTGCTACTGTCAAGTGTCTCAGTAAAGAGTCATGTGTTTCCATTTCTGATGTGGAAGGTTACATTGTGGTGCTACAGCCTGATGCCCCCCAAATCCTGTTGAGTGGCGGTGCCCACTTTGCTCATCCTGCATCAGACTTTGAGGGTCCTGATGGGGTGCCCCTGTTCCCCAACCTCCAGATCACCTGCTCTATTTCTCACCAGGTGGAGGCCAAGAAGGATGAGAATTGGCATGGTACTGTGACAGACACACGAATGTCAGATGAGATTGTGCACAACCTGGATGGCTGCGAGATCTCACTGGTAGGAGATGACTTGGACCCAGAGAGGGAGTATCTGCTCCTGGATGGGGCACTGCTGCAGCAGTGGGGCCTGAAGCTTGTTAAAACCTCTGCCTACCTGACCATCACAGGTGTGATGCAGTTTATAAGGAAATACTATGCCAGGTCTCACACCACATCAACCATGGCGCTACCTTTTATGAAAGGAAGTTTCACCTGTCCTGCACTGAGATGAATGGATGCTACTCTAGCAATGAGTTTACTGTTGAGATGAATGTCCTCCACAACATGAACTGAGCTGCTCATCCTAACCATATTCTGAGTTCCCAGCAGTTCATGCACCGAGGCCATCATTTACCCGCAGAGCTATCTGGGCACAGCTTGGCAAGCACCAATAAAAACCCAATGGACCCCAGTGCTGCCACTGTCATCATTGTGGTGTGTGTGGGCTCCCGGGAACTCATGGTGATCCTTGGCATCCTGCGCATCCACTCCCTGCACCGGTGGGGAGTGGGGCAAGAGGTCCCTGGGGCTGCTGAAAGAGAGCACAGAAGCAAGCACTGGAGGCAAAGAGAATGACACGTTCTGGGATGACTCAGCCCTCACCATCATAGTCAACCTAATGGAATCCTACCAGAACTGCCAGGAGAGGGCAGCAGAAAGCAGCGAGGGTAGAACTAGTGAGGGCCTGGAGAATGAAGATGAAAGCACTGACTCGGAGACACCTGACTCCCTGGACAGCAATGATGTGGATGCTCATATCCCCAAAAGTTGGGCCACTGAAGAACACTGAAACAACCAGCAGGTGGATCAGGCTGCCAAGATTGAAGTGGCTGAGGTGGATCTGGACTGGCAACATAAGGGTGAACTGTTTATAGCTTGGTGGGCCCATGACACCTCAGGCCATCAAGGGAGAGATGCAACATACAGGTGGGCTCGTGATCGAGGGGTGGACTTGACCATGGATGTTATTGCACAGGCTATCCATGAATGTGAAACATGTGCTGCAATCAAGCAAGCGAAGCAGGTAAAGCCTCTGTGGTATGGGGGACAATGGCTGAAGTATAAATATGGGGAGGCCTGGCAAATTGATAATATCACACTCCCACAAACCCATCAAGGCAAGCGCCGTGTGTTTACAATGGTGGAAGCAACCACCAGCTGGCTGGAAACATATCCTGTCCCCCATACCACTGCCTGGAACACTATCCTGGGTCTTGAAAAAACAAGTCCTGAGGTGACATGGCACCCCAGAGAGAATTGAGTCAGACAACGGGACTCATTTCTGAAACAACCTCATAGACAGCTGGGCCAAAGAGCATGGTATTGAGTGGGTGTATCACATCCCCTATCATGCACCAGCCTCTGGGAAAACTGAACAGTACAATGGACTGTTAAAGACTACACTGAGAGCAATGGGGGGGACACACATTTAAATATTGGGATACACATTTAGGAAAAGCCACTTGGCTAGTCAACACTAGGGGATCTGCCAATCAAGCTGGCCCTGCCCAATCAGAAATCCTACATACTGTGGAAGGGGATAGAGTCCCTGTAGTGCACGCAAAAAGTATGCTGGGCAAAACAGTCTGGGTTCTTCCTGCCTCAGGCAAAGGCAAACCCATTTGTGGGATTGCTTTTGCTCGAGGACCTGGGTGCACTTGGTGGGTGATGTGGGAGGATGGAGGAGTCCAATGTGTGCCTCAAGGGGATTTGATTTTGGGTGAAGACAGCCAGTGAACTGAAAGGCATAATGCAAACTGCTGTGTAATATTGTATGTTATCTTTTTTGTGGTTGCTATAGACCGTGTCAATGATATCAGAGTACAAATCTCCTGATCCATGGAAGATGAACTTTGATGAAACAAGCAAAGTGCAGCAGTGATGGAATGATGACTGACTTGGTATGCAGCAACCCAACGCCACACACACCATCTCTCCTGCCCTGAAAGACTGATACAACAGATGGTGCCCGGAGTCATGGATGAGGTGAACTCAATGGATATTTTTATGGGCATTTTACAGGGGTGGTTCATAGATGAAGGGAATGATGTCTGTGTATTATGTCAAAGGATGGGAAGGGGAGGGGTGGTGGTTGGTAAGGTTGTATTGGATAGTATTGGGACCTGGGCATGGTGTAAATGGTATGGAATAAGGGGTGGAGAATGTGCTGGTTTTGGCTAAGAGTTAATTTTCTTCACTGTAGTGCCTGTAGTAGCCAGGGACCTTTTCAGCTTCCCATGCTCTGCTATGTGGGCAAGAGGCTGGGAGGGGTGGGGCCACAGCCAAGACAGCTGACCCCAATTGGCCAATGGGATCTTCATTCCATACCATGTGATGCCATGACCACTATATTAACCAGGGGAGGTGATTGCAGCTTGGGCACTGGTGTTGTTGGGTGGTTGCCTTGTTTGTTTTGGTTGTTTATTTCTGTACCGTGGGTTTTGCCACTCTTGTTATTTTCCTTTTCATTACATTACTATTGTTGTTATTGTTTTAGTTTAATTATTAAACTGTTCTTACCTCAACCCATGAGCTTTATTCTTCTGGTTCTCTCCCCCATCCCACTGGTGGGGGAGTGAGCAAGCAGCTGTGTGGGGCTGAGTTGCCAGCTAAACCACAACACGCTGCCAGCCTGTGAAGAGAAAGAATTACTCCAAAGGTAATGACTTGTCTGAAATGGCTGAATAGTTTTTGGAAATGATCTGAAACAGTGGTTAATAGACTAATTTTAACTGTAATCTGAGGTTATTACTGATATTATTATAAGTCCTGTGGTAAAACATAATAAGTAGCTGTATTTTTAGTATTTTATTTGGGAAGAGACCTAAGCCCACGGGAACTACATGAGGAATAACTCTAATGAAGCTGCTGAGATGTGGAAAAATCAGAGTCTGAGGGCTGGTTTTAGACTGACAGCCTGAGGAGCCTGGGACAGCTTTCAGAGGAATTGGTTGCTATTTGCTGTGAGTGTTGTGTGTATTTTCTTGTGGTCTAGAGCTTCCTGTGTGTTGGGAAGGTGGTTTGTTTCCTGCCCTGCTTGTGGGGATTCCCCAGAGGCTTGCAGCCTCTTGGCTGATGGTCCATGCTCACTTGAAATCCCTTTGTCCACCTAGGTGGCTCTCAGGGTCTCCTTTGAGGTAATTCCTTAGGCTATTGTGTTGTCTTGGTTTCTGCTCGTAGACCTGTATGGTTCATCCAGGAAAACTTTGTTTCGATGTGGTATTAGATTATATTCATAAGCCTCTGTATCATTACTTTGTTTTAAACCATTCTTGTTCTTTCTCTGCACTGTGTCAGGGACTAGATAATCTAGAAACTTACCCTTGGTTACATCCCCAGTAATTGCCTGGAGATCTGGGCTCCTTTTTTCCCCTGTCCTGTTTGGTGCTGTTTTTAAAGCACCTTTATTATAGAAGCATAGTTGTGGGAGGAAGATTTAATGTTTGAGTCATTGTTTTTTCCTGAGATGAACTCTGACTTGAACCTTTTTAGAAGTATCAGCACTCTGTCTCCTGGACGTGCATCTCTCCCATTTAAAATACTTAACTGTGTATTTGTCTTGCCTGGATATGTTGTAATAAATTGAGCTGGCCAAAACTCCTTCCTTACTATATAATAAGCTCTTTGATTAGGATAAAAAGATGTCTTTAAATCATTCAGTAGATGATAATTTTAAAAAGATAACAGCTAGGAGATGCAATGCTTATTTGTATTGGGTGATTTAAGTAGTAGTTTGTGTACAAAAGCATCGCGATAAAACATAAATATTAAAGTAAATAAAATTAAAAGCAAAATAAGTGTTCTCCCAGTTGATGACAAACTATGTTTAGACTTTTTAAATGGGGATTTTCCTGATGATATCTCTAAGAAAATGGAAATTTTGGAACTGTCTGCTAAAGACACAACAATGAACTATGCAAGCCTGGCAAAACAGAAGTTGAGGGCCAAAGAGGGAAACTGAGAGATAGGGAAGCACTTGTTTTACGACTATATCCTTGAGGAGAGCTGAGAGGCTGATCAAAGCAAACATCCCGCCTCAGAAGACACTGAGAACTGGGTGATAAAGCGTGTAGTCAAGGAGAACAACTAGTTGGGATATTGAGAAGAACTAAAAGTGCTCAGTAGGGGAACCATCCTTGTTATAATACTAAAAATCAGGCCCATAGGCCAGGAACTGCCCCCCCCCAGTAAGTCCCTTAATCTATGAGCGTGTGTGGTAAATTAAAAGGGAGCTGGACTGTTACATCCAAGCAAGAAAGAAATTAACTAATTATTAGCTGAGTCATGTGAATACTAGCTGTGATTGACATATTTAACTGTATAAATGCTTTGTAGTTTCTTGGTGTGGTGTGCTAGCCTTGTGGGTTACCACCTAGCACCAATCTTTGCACAAAAATTACTTGAATAAAATACCTCCGATCTGTGTGTAGTTTGGCATTTTGCACACTGGGTGAATGAACCTGCTTTTCAGGATAATGCTGATACTGACAGAAGTTAATGAAAGTTTTTTTTGCCAGTGCAGCTTTCTCTGACAACAAACTGTTTCTAACCGCTTTTAACTGTGGTGCCTCTCATGCTGGTTTCTTGCACACAAAAAATTGTCATAATTTGTTTTGCATATGCAAAATCAGCTGCTAGCAAATGTTATCCTACTACTTTGCTTACATTCAGTTTCAGTATTTCCTTTGTGGTAACTTGCTTTCCACTGACTCAGAAGCCTTTCAGCGTTTGAACCTGAGCTCGCTCTTTCTTTGTATGTTCTGATCACACCTTCCACCCTCCAATGGGCCTACAGCCTGCTTGTCTTACCATTTCATGAACTTATGCAGACTGGGCAGCTGCTACTTCATCCATGAAAGTCCCTGCCCAAAGATGCTGGAGATACTGCTGCCCTTTCACTCTTTAAATCAAAACTCATAGTTGCTCTCCCACAGTGCTCTCAGCTGTCAGCATGTCATGCATGCTGAGCAGTGGATCATTTGGAAAGCACCTCTTGGCCGTGACCCTCAGAGGGGCTTAGAGCCCCCACCTTGTCCATGAGCTGTGGGGGTGGAGTGTGTGAAATGGCTTTGCAGGATAGAGCCTGGTACACGTCGCAGGCTGAGATGCACTGTGCTGGAAGTGGTGGCAGGCTTCCCACTGACCTGAAGAGGAGCAGGACTAAATTGTTCCATTGTGCTCTGCTTAAAAAACAAAGGTTACTTATGATCAGGATGTTTTAAGAAACATATATTAAAGTGTTCCATTGCTGGGCACTGGTAATAAGATAAAGCAGTCCAGCAGCTTGACTGAAATAGTTTTTCTATTTTTAAAGGCAATTCCTTTAAAAGAATGGCTTCTTTTGTGGGAATGATTAAAATCCTGGAAGCTGCTCAAGATAGCAGTTGGATTTTGGTTTCCTTGATTATAGGACAGTAACTATTGTGTTTATAGGCTTTCAAAGCATCACTACTCTGAAATAAACCTAGTTGACTAAGGACAGTCATTTGGACAAGACATTTTTGAGCACTTAATTTTTACTCATTATATACAAAATTTTATGCAGACTCACCTCTAGCTCTCAATTGAGTCCAAACTACTAGAAATTCAACAGTTACATTTCCAGTGACAATATGAATTGCTGAATGTTCTATATTTAAGTACCAGAATCTCTCACACATGCACATGCCTCCCCACCCCAAAACCATACAGGAATACAGATGGGAACCTGATTAATGTAGTGGGGGATGCAAGATGGATTTTAAGAGGAGAGGTATAGGGCTGGTCCCAGTCCAGTGAGTTTGTTTATTCATCCTGCAACAAGATTAAAACAATTTTAGTAACAGTGTCAGCATGCTGCTGCTGTTGACAGCAGGAATAAACACTACCTGAAGGGCATGAGAGAGGCTGCCGTGCCCCACTGCTGTGGGAGGCAGGATCACCTCTGTTTCCATGTGCAGCACAGACTGGGATCTACCTGGCTGGAGAGCAGCTCTGGAAAGGGACCTGGGGGTCCTGGTGGACAGGAAGCTCAACATGAGCAAACTGTGCTGCTGCAGCCAAGAAGGCCAACAGGATGCTGGGTTGCATCAACAAGGGCATCGCCAGCAGAGATAAAGAAGTCATCATCCCACTCTACTCAGCACTTGTCAGGCCACACCTGGAGTACTGTGTACAGTTCTGGTCCCCTCTGTACAAAAAAAGATGTGGCCAGGCTGGAAGGGGTCCAGAGAAGGGCCACCAAGATGATCAAAGGACTGGGAAGCCTGCCATATGAGGATAGGCTGGGAGAACTGGGTTTGTTCAGCCTTGAGAAAAGGAGGCTTAGAGGGGATCTCATCACCATGTACCAGTACTTAAGGGGTAGTTACAAAGAAGATGGAGACTCCCTTTTTACAAGGAGTCACCTGGAGAGGACAAGGGGGAATGGACACAAGTTGCTCTTGGTGAGATTCTGATTGGACACGAGAGGGAAATTTTTCACAGTGAGGACAGTCAACCATTGGAATAATCTCCCCAGGGAAGTGGTTGACTCAGCTACATTGGACACCTTTAATAGTTGTCTGGACAGGGTGCTGGGCCACTTGTGTGGACTCTGCTCTTACCTAGAAAGGTTGGACTAGATGATCCCTGAGGTCCCTTCCAACCTGGGATTCTGTGATGTGCACAGGAGATATTATTGTGGGCCAGGCTTCTCTTATGCTAGACACTATATGAAGAGAAAGGAAAAAGACGAACTAGACAACCTAGCTGCTGTTAGGATGTTGTTTACTTGTATGTATTTAGCATAAAAATATTTTGTGTGGGTTTTTTTGAGAACCCATTAGCTTTTAGAAGTTGTCAGTCAGACCTGGAAAGTATGCTGGGGAAGCTGGAGTTCTTGATATTGGCTGTGGTGGTTGGCCATTGGTTCACATAAAGTTTTTCCTGCTAGAAAAACTCTGTTTTAAAAACGTATTACTAAGATTCTTTTATGAGCAGAAATCTTAACTTCTGGTGGGTTTGAAATATTACACCACCAGCAGTCATAATATTGTAATCAATCACTTTGTGGTGAAAATGAGTAAAAGGGAAGGAGAAATGAGAAGTAAAAAGAAGCTCTGTTTAGATACGAGCAGCGTTCACATCTGCATTTTGATCAACTCCATATACTTGAAAGAACCTTTCTGCTGACAACCAATGACATGTATTAATGACACTAGATGCTGAAAAGAGAAGTTTTCTGCATGCAGAGAACAATTATTTCATATAAATGACTAACCTTTTCCAAGTTTACCAAAGGTCCAGTCATCACTCAGTATGTGCAGCTGTTTAATTATTGGGACCAAATTTTTAGCCTGACTTGATCAGGTGTGGTATTTATGGCATACAGGAATTTGGAGTTAGTTTTGCAGTGAGTAATTTGCACCTTCATTTGCAACTGTCTTGGAATAAATCCTTATCTGTAGCCAAAGCTTGGGGTGCTTAAGACACCATGCTGCCTGTGCACACAGTGACTGGTGTGCTTCGTTTGTTCCCTGTGACACAGGGAGTTGGTGCCTGAAAATTTGTCTCTTGATTAAATGCAGATACAATTTGAATTTTGTCTTTTCAAACTATTACAGGGGGGAGATTTTTTCACTTTCATAAGTTAAAAGCACCAAAAATATGAACGAGCAACTGCTGAGTTTTGGAACATGGCCCAAATACTGTGGATGGACACAGGTAGAGAGAAAAGGGATAAGAGCATGTGCAAGTGGAGAGAACTGCACCATGGCTGCAAATACAGTATTCTGCTTCAGTCCCCTTGGGGTGGCGAAAGGCTGGCTGAGAGTGGCTTGGCTGGAAGGGGGGAAGAGACTGCTGCAAGGGGATGTGTGGTGTGGAGGGGGTGAAGGGACATGTGGGCAGTGCAGTTGGAACAGGTGCAGGGTAGGACTGGAGCACAGGGCAGAGGACGTCCAGTCTAGTTACAGAAATGTTACTGGAGCTTATAGAGCCTTTCTACTATGGTTTCTGATATTTGTGTGTGTGTATGCTCCTGAGGCAATGTATTTGGAGGAAAAGATTAAACTATGCTTGACCGCTTCCTACTGGACCCCTGGGAGATGTGTGCTTCCTATTGCTGTGGGAAGAGGGGGGTGATGCTCTGATCAGCCACTCAAACTTTTTTCTTCCTTCTCTGATGTGCCCAACCTCTGTGCTGCCGAGAGCCTGGCTAGAGCAGAAAACAGTCCAGAACAGTTCCTAAAGAGGGAAGTGTCAGGGCAGACCAGTGATGGGCAGAGGGGAGTGCTCTGGTGAGCAGATGGTGTGGTTTTCACCACCCTGGAGGCTGTGAAATGAAGCTCTGCAAGGTGAGTGATCTTGGCCAAGGTTGCAACATCTCTGTACCAGAGGATATTAATCTAAACTCTGATTTGCCTTTGTGTAAACTATTCCCCTCTGGAGCAGCCTGTACTGTTGCAGCTACATGTTTGCTTTCACAGACCCCAGGCTGTAAAATAACCTCACACAAGCATGTGTTTACTTTGTTATAGGTCAACCACTTGAGCCTACCCTTAAGATGAACTTAATGTTTGTGGAGGAAAGGCAGCAGCTATGTAATACTGGAACAGGCAGAAAACAGAATCATAGCTTTGAACAATAGGAACAATGCTGGCTGCCTTAACTAGGTATATTATAGCATCTGAGTATATACACCTATAGAAAAAGTTATCACACTCTCCTGCAGTGTTTGATCAGTATATGGAAATCTGGTAGGTGAGGTAGGAATTTCTCAGTGCCAATTTCTCATAAAAATGGAGATAAGATCTTTACAAAGAAGCACAAATCTGGTAAATGCTATGGAAAGGGAGTAAACCACAGACTTTTGTAATACGTGTTATTTTTGTCTTACTGAGTATGGCTAAGCTTTGCATATGCTTAACTGCTTTAATTGCATTGGCTGAGCATGATCACAAGCCAGGGACAGAAGAGTGAGTTATGTGGTGGCAAACCTTCCTTGACAATAAGCCTGACTGAAAATGAAAAGAAAACTTGGAGTAGATCTACATTACAATTACACTGAATTTGAGACTTTTATGCCCCAAGAACAGTAGTGAGGGCTTTGGTATGAATTACTAAGTTGTACAGAAAAAAACTTAATATAAACTCTTGTCTCAATAACACAAATACATTTGTTCTGAAATGTTGCAGTTTTAACTTAGGGAGAAAGGCTTAGTTAAACAGACACTTTCTGCTCTTCTTCATCTCCTGAGATTTTAAATGGATGAGCCAAAATGACATACTACACTGACTAGCTTTATCATAATTAAAAATCACAAAACTTACTACTGCAAACAGATGTTTGCTATCTATAAAAAACAACACAAAGATAAACACTGCGTGCTCTGGTAGATTTTCCTATTTTCATCCTAGATTTGCAACTAAGAATTTGAGGATTTGAGAAACAAACATTAAAGACTGAAGAAAGCTCATTCAAACAGCCCGAAGAAACCAGTATAGGTGAAAAATTCCAGTCTTCCTAGGCCTCAGGCTGTTGGGGGGGGGAGGGGGAGGAGGAATTCAGTGTAAGAGCTTAGGAATAGACTTCTTGGTATTCTCTGTGCAAGCTGCCTTATGGACTTTCCACATCTCGCTAGTCCATAACCCTTAAAATAACTTCCTAGGTGCCCCTCACATAGTATCCTCCCATCTCTGTACACTCTTAATTACTTTTGAGTGCCTGAAGCAGTGTGGTGACCCTCCAGAGCTGTGGTGAAGGTGGAGAGTGTGGTGGGGGATATGGGGCACTCCCTGTGCAGCTCCTACTGTTTTTTTGCAGAGGGCAACTTTTCCCTTGATGCTTGTGGGAAAGCAGCCCTGATGCTGGTGGGAACTCCTGCTCTGAAGTGCTGCAGGGATAAGGCTGGCATTGTGCCTTTGCTTGCTGTATGGTGGAGTGCAGCCTATGTGTAACTTTTAGTCAGCACAGGCATGCACAGATAATAGACAGTTTCAGCTGCCTCTGGGGAGCTTCTGTCATAATCTACCAGAAGATCCTTTCTGTGGTTTAAACTTTGGCATATGAGGAATGCCAATACTTATGTATACAAAATATCAGTTATGTGCCCTCAGGTAGCAAGCTAAAAATGATATTACCCTGTTGATGGATCTAGGTCTAGATAATTTCAGCTACAGTAAGTATTGATTTTAGACTCTGAAGATGGCTGTGACAGTCAGCTACAGTAAAAATTGCAGGGTGCCATTGGTTTTCCACTGATATCAAAGTGCTTTGAATAAATCACTAGTGAGAAAAATAATTTTCTTACAGGAACTATCACCCAGTGCACCAGTAATACACAGCCACGATGCCTTATGTAATGCAGCAAGATGAATGAGCTGCTACCCAAACTCTGCTGACCTAAAGCCTGATGGCGCTCCCTCTGGCTTCAGTGGCATTGTGCTGTGTTACTGAATCTGCTATGGATAGTGACCTGTAACAGGAAAGCGCTTGGTGTCTGCAGTCATCACCTCATCACAGCAAGAAAGTTGCTGCTGCCCTGGGGGAAGCTGTGTGTGACAATGAGCAGTAAGTGGTGCGGTGCTGTGCCTCTGCCAGTGTACCATGCCCTGAGACAGGCAGAGTCATCAGAGGACAAAAGTCTCAGTAGCAGAAGCCAATCAACAACCATATGTGTCTTACCTGCAAGATGAAACCACTGCACTGCAGAGAATTACTGACAATAAACAGCAAAAGAAATGCTAAGCATAAAATACCCATTTTTTAATTTACAGCAAAGTCACTATATCCCTCTGGAGTGTGTAAGTGGCCCTCAGAGGGGAGGATACTGCAATAATTTATAGCCAGTGTATAGTCATGTTAGTTTATAAATGAGACGGAGCCCAAACAAGTAGTAGTTTGCTGATTTTTTTTGAAGTTTCTCATGCATTTGAAAGTTGTTAAAAAATTCTGATGTAAAAGTAAAAGCTTTAAGTTATTAATTGGAGGTTTAAATTGCATCAGTCACCAGAAGCTTCCTGGGAGACAGCTGATGTTCTGTAGCTGACCATGGAGGGTCAGACCATGAAAAAGCCTGTTTCCAGTTTTAGTCAAATTATTAGCAGCCAGGGTTGTGTGATTGGTGAAGTTAAAAGTGAGTGAAGAAATAAAAACTGGGCCATACTTTTATCTTATTCATACCAATGTAAATCCAGGCAAATTCTTAAATCAGTGGAGTTATTCCAATCTTACATAAGCTTAGCCAATATCAGAATCTGATCCTTTTATTTTGGGCTACTGGAATTCACTAAGTAAATAACATGGACAATTGTGCAAATTCCCATCGTGGAATGAAGAAGTTTTCTAGTAATGACCACATCAGATCAGGAAGAAAAAAGAAGAGACAGATGGTAGATAACAAACAAGGCTAATGAAAGAATTCCAAGAACTGAGCTGGGAGACAAAAGACAACTCTATGCAACCTACAATGACACAAACAAATTCCTTAAGACCAAGCCAAGTATAGCTTGAGAAGCAAAGATATAGATAAGACCTGCATGAACTAAGTCCTCCTCTAATGCTGTCACCAGTCTGGGCACCATGTGTTTGCAAGTATGGCACTACCGGTGATTTTATTACCTCATCTGTTCCAGCTGCTGATTGTTGTGTCCTGTTGGGGAATTTTTATTGTACCCCTTGAGGCAAATTAAACACGTTAATGCTTAAACATTAAAAAAAAAAAAAGAATAATGCATTAGGCAGAGTCCTACTGATATCGATAAAGATTAACTTAGCTCACTATACCCTAACAATACTATGGCATATAGCTCTGTCTCAGAAAAAAAGCCCCAAAGTGAATGATAGTCTGCTTTGTTAATGGCCCATGAAGGACTGCTTAGTGTTGCCAAATTTAAGTGAAACTAGGGGAAAGGTAATTCCGGCAGGGGGAGACCACTGACTCAAGAAACCCACTGACCCAAAAGGTTAAGGAAGCAAAGGTCTCAAAAATCATAGTGAGCATGCATAGTTATTTACATGGTAGGCGAAGAATTTGAACCAAATTTAACAGAATAATAATGAATATGTATTAGATGACTAATATCTTTGTGTATAAATAACTGTTAGTTTCCACCAACGGTGTGCTGATTTGTACCTTGCACCAGTAGCTGCGCATTTATATAATAAAGGAAAATACCTCGACTCTGTCCATGATGGTCTACAAGACAATACTGAGGCTGTTTTTTATCTCATCGCCAAGGGGAACTTCGCTCCCTTGCAGGGAGTTGTTCTCTCTCTGGCATTCCTGCTTCCAGTCAGTTTAACCCCTTCTTGCAGTTGGGCCTTCTTGCTTTCTGTGCCAGATTGTTCCTTGGTCACAAATTATCACTGCTGAGCAGTTACAGTTTTGTAACCAGAGCGATGGAATTAACCAAGCATGGATGTTGCTATACTCCTTGTACAGCCCTACCCAACTGGACGTTAAGTCTGGGGACATGGAGTATACCAATCGGTCTATTCTTTGATCTGCATTTTAGTCCCTAGGTAATCATTAATGTGAACGAAACAATAGACAATGTGCTTCTGTCAGAAAAGGATGACAAAATGTGGTTTCATGTAGTGGACTGAGAAAACTGGCCAGGACTGCCAAGATTAAGAGCCAAGTAGGTAAAAGGTAATTCCGGCAGGGGGAGATCGCGACCACTGACTCACGGACCACCGACCCAAGTAACACCACCTACTCAAAAGAGAACAATGGAAGAGGACAACCGAGCCTGTGCAGTAATTTACATATGGAACGAGCAAGTTTGTACCAATCAGTAGAAAGGACAATAATGAATATGTATGAATAGGTAAATTGTTGATCTATAAATTGTATGGGAAAGGTGTGTAAGGTATGCATGTTAGGAGGAGCGATCCCCCGTGCATCCGGCACCGTGAATAAAGAATGCCTGCTCTTTAATACTAAATTGGTGTTAAAGAGTTGTTTCTGATTTTACCGCGTTTTTTGGTAACAGTTTGACTTTCCCTTTCAGTCATTTCTTAGGACTGGATGGCTGCAAAAATCTGCCAGGGCCTGTATCCATTCCTTCCTGGCCATAAAGAAATGTAAGATCTTCTGTGGGCATAAACAGCACGGTCACCCTGGTTACTGGGCAGCCAGTGGCAATTGCAGTTCTGTCCCTAAACTCTTAACTGTGGGCATTCTTTGATAATTCTTGAAAAAGTCCTGAAAGTCTTGTTGTCTTCTACAGATCAATATGAAATTGTCTGTTTCTCTTTTCACCAAAAATAACATTTCTGATTTTTGTCACTCATCTGTGAATCCAGAAAATGATATAAATATACAGAACTGTATGTTCTAATATAGGCTGAGTACAAGGTCTAAAATTATATCTTCAAAAAGTAAGATATATTTTGCTTATGTATGTGGTAGTGTAGGAAGTATTTGCATAGCATTTTATTTAATTCGTGCAGAAGGACGTAAGTAAAACTGTGTTTCTAAGAAGGTATGTGCTACTTGGCTTCATGAAAGAGTCCTTCCTGTCAGGGTAAGCACCAAACTTGACTGAATGGAGCAAGAGTTGAAGAGGGACGCTAGCAGGCTGTACTACCTTTTAAGACTGATTTCACTTTTCTGACATAATCTGCATACAGTAATGAAATTGTAGACCTACTCAGAAATCCCTCTAAAAAATCATAGTGTCATGTTGAAATGTGTGTCTGTGGAGAGGGGCTCATTTAAAATGAGGAAAGATTGTTGAAGCTTCACAACTTGTAACTTTTCAACAAGCTGGAGAAAGAGGTTTCAGTCACTAGTGCATTTTGCCTTGAGAATGATAGATTTGCTCTCTGATTTGACAAGGGGTAGAAACTCATGGTGCAGTTGGCTACATGTGACTCATAGAAATCCAGCGTTACAAGGCAGGTGGCTGAACATAATGGCTCTGTGCACCTTTTAATGGAGCCATAGATGGTTGAGGAACAGACCAGCCAATTTTAGCCTCTGTTTTCCACTTAGTGTTTACTTTTGCTGAACTATTTTTCCTATGAAGCAGCACCAATGCAGTGAATGATATTCAGCCTTAAAAGCTCTTCCACAATTGCTATTCTTTCTGAAAGGTGGGCAGGGATACAATTTTTAAAAAAACACAGGGTAGCAGAACTTTTTTCATGGCCCAAAGGCAGAAAGGCTTCCTGTGGCAAGCGCGGCCAGGAATTTTCAAAGGAGCCCTTGAGAAAGGATATGAATCACAGCTTGGAATGGCTTTTGGGATGGTACAGGAGTGGGACAGGACATACATAGTCATATGTATGCAGGAGATGAGGAGTAGCTAAGAGGGGAATAATAATTTCCTCAATACAATCTAAGGGCTATATAGGTGGGGCAAAACTGGAGTGGCTCTTTAGCCAGCACAGGGGGCTTATAAGAAAGATGGAGAGAGACTTTTTACCAGGGCCTGTAGTGACAGGACAAGGGATAATGGTTTTAAACTGAAAGAGGGTAGATTTAGGTTAGATATAAGGAAGAATTTTTTTTATGGTGAGGGTGGTGAGACACTGGAACAGGTTGCCCAGAGAGGTTGTGGATGCCCCTTCCCTGGAAGTGTTCAAGGCCAGGTTGGATGAGGCTTTGAGCAACCTGATCTAGTGGAAGGTATCCCTGCTCGTGGCAGGGGTTTTGGACTACATGATCCTGTTTTTCTGAAAAGTGGGTTCATTCGCCTGGTGTGCAAAACGCCAAAATACACACAGAGCGGAGGTATTTTATTGATTTCATTTTTGCGCAAAGATGGGTGCTAGGTAGTAACTCTACAAAGGTAGCACCCCACACCAAGAAACTACAAGGTATTTATACAGTTAAATGTGTCAGTCACAGCTAATATTCACATCCCCCCCCAGCTGATCATTGGTTAGTTTCTTTCTCATTTCATCTTAAAGGTACAACTCCCTTGCCATGCATGCTCAGAGTAAGGGGCTTATTTGAGTAGGGCTTTTTCTGGCCTATGGGTGTGATTTTTAGTATTATAATGAGGATAGTTCACCTAAAGGACACTTAGTTTTAGCTCTTATCAACATCTGAATTAGTTGTCCTCCTTGACTATATACTTTATCACCCAGCTTTCAGCATCTTCTGAGACAGGATGTTCCCTTCTATCAGTCTCTCAGCTCTCCTCAAGGATATAGTCATAAAACAAGTGCTTCCCTATCTCTGAGCTCCCTTCTCTGGCTGCCAAATTCTGTTTTGCCAGGCTCACATGGTTCATTGTTATTGCTTAGTGGAAAATTCCATTTTCTTTGGGATATCAGTCTTTGAAGGTCATTTCCAACCCAAACCATTCTATGATTCTATACAACTCTACCAAGATATTACTGAAAACTCCTCTGGCTCCTTTCTCATCTTCCTTCCTGTGCATTAACTTTTTTTCTGGGGCATGTTTTTCAGATGGGTTAGGAAGTGAACAAAAGAATGAAATGTGAGGTTGAATATGAAGATTTTTTTGTACATCTCCACATGTAATGCCTCCTGATGATTATACAGCTAGTTTTCCAGTTCTCTTCCACAGAAGAGAAACAATAAAACTCTGATGATGAGAACTTAACTTTTCAACCCTCCTGGGAAACTTGGGAGTAGGGAATGGGAGCACTTGTCCATTCCCAATTGCCTTGTGCTAGGGAGGTAGAGGGCCCAGATTTGTTCTGATACATTCTTGCTGCTGTAGCTCTGTTCACTTTCAGAGGCCTTTTGGGCTCTTTATGGCTTTTTAGAAGCTCTACCAGATGTTGGTAATACCAAAGGTATGCTCTGATCACCTATTCAAGAGAGGAGGGTTCAGAGATGGCCTCACATGTTCTTTTTTATTGCTATTATTATATTTATCATAAGTGCAGGTACTGTTTTTAAGGAAACTTCTGGCTGAGCAGCATATCCCAAACTGCCTGGATTGTACACTTTTTTTTGTCCGAATCCAAGGCACGCTTCACACTGCCTGGAGGCTCCAGCAGAGATGCTGTGGGGAGGCCAGCTGAGGGCCAAAGGGTGGAGTGAAGGCTTGATCTTTTGGGACTGTAAATTGTCTTAGGAAGCCTGATAAAGTTAACTGACTTGATGCTGCCCTGTGCCTATGAATTCCTGTAAAATCCTTACTGGGGACCAAGGTTAATATCTTAAATTTCTATAACCTGAATCTTAGACTGCAATCTTTGCGTCCCATTTTGTGAAAGGTTCCAGAGGAATTAAGCTGTCAGGTATATATGTCTCCCTCTCTCTCCCCCTCCCCCCCCCCATACACATACATTTGGGAGAGCAAGCTTCCCTCAAAGTTGTCCCCTGTTGAAGTCTATAATTTCTGTGGGGAGGTAGAAGGAAACAGATTAGTCTCCATACAATAAAAACATAAGGAGGAAGCCTTTGCTGGCCTTGAGATTGTGATCTAGACATAAACAGTAATTTGGTTCCAGCACTAAAATGTACACCCAGATGAAATTTGATTTTTACTGCTGCGGGCAAAAATTTGCTCATATGATTTGTAACTACCTAATAGCTACCCCTTAACTTTCTGATTTATGAAGATTTATTCCCTGCCATCTCAGTTTGATAATCTAACAAAAATGGCCATTTAATTTCAATGCCCCATCTAATTTCTCAATTTGCTGTGGTTTTAACCTCAGTTTGACTGCTTTTTAAGGTTCATTTAGATTAAGAAAATATTATTTTATTATTATTAGCTATTTCATCTTAATGGCACTGTAACTCAGAGCTCACAATTACCTCTACTTCAAGCCTAATGAATAGGATAATGAGCCTGATTAAAATAATTTAAACTAGTGGAAATAACATGGTAAGGAACATGGTTAAAAAGACTGCTAGGTAAAAACAAAGGTTGATAGAAAATTCTAACCCTGTTCCAACCCCTTTCTGCATATGAAATAGAAGAAACACACACACACCCTTAATTCTTCAAGCCATATATGAAATTGGGAATTACATCCCTTTTGTGATATTAAGAACAGAGCTCTAGCTCCCTGGGAGCATATGGTGTGAATCTCTTGGAAGGACACATCTCTCTCTTGCTAGGTAAGGCTGGGTGTACGCAGGGAGCCGTTGTATATAACCCAGGATTGAAATAATAAGTGTAATTCCTTACTAGCTTCTATATGAGAACCAATGCTTGTCAGAAGTTTAGCTTAACCCACTTCAAGGCAGGCTGCACCAGTGGGATGCTGCACCTCCTCTGTCTGCTCCCAAAAGCCACTGCATCCTTCAGCTTCCTCAGCTACTGCCAGTCCAGCTGTGTCTTCTCCATCTCCTCACCTTCCCCACACCCTGGGCTTGACCTTTGCCTCCTGTGACTCTAGGAGAGCTTATTATAAGGCAAAGTCTGTTCCATCTTGTGGTACCAAATGAATCTCAAAATGTGCCTAAACTCTTAGGTTCTGTTATGCTTTCTTTATTCTTTGCTTGAGGACAAATGATTTCTGTAGAATATCTTATTTTAGCAAGGATTTTTTTAAAAACTGTGGATATTTCTGTGTGTTTAAGGGGAAGATAAGACCAGAGTGAGTCTTGTGTGTGAGTATTGAGGTACCCAGGATTATACTCCTAGGCTTTGAGGAAATTTCCCCCACCCACCCTTAGCTCATAGCCTTTTATATATCCTGGACTTAGGCAAAAAGAATGCCTCAAAGATAATGATTGAGACCTTGGCCTTGATTTGAGCCAATTTATAGCATGCATAGGCTTGATATTCTCCTAACATCTTGTGCTACTTTGGTGTTTGGAGTGCTTGATGTCTCTTAAAAGCTGAAGTTCCCATTTGAAAGTATGGGAAGGTTCTTGTACCTAACCAGGGATACAGAAAGGGTTATTCATGAATGCTGCTTTCGGATCACATGGTGAATCCAGCACAATGGAGTCAGCTACCTGGAAATCTCCAGGCAAAGATAATAATTTTATGCCTGCAAGTGATTCAGGATGGATAAAACTACCTTCAAGCATTGTTACATTGTTCTTTGCTTTTAAGCCAGTTTTGGCCAAGCACTGGACAGTTGTGGTGGCAGCAGATGGTACTGATACTTGGTGCTGACTGTTATCCAGCGTTAGAGTCCAGCTTCTGTATTGAACTCATTCAATGCAGTATGATACAAAGAGGTTGGAAAAAACCAGAGAAAATACTGATCCAAGGGAGGTGTTATGAGGACATGCTGTTTGCCATTATTATTTAGTTCACTGATGTGGTGGGTTGACTTTGGCTGGCTGTCAGGTGCCCACCAAGCCACTCTGTCACTCCCTCCCCTCAACTGGACAGCAGAGGAAAAAAATAGACAAAAGGCTCATGGGACGAGATAAGAATAGGGAGGTCACTCAGCAATTACTGTCATGGGCAAAACAGACTTGACTTGGGGAAATTAATTTATTACCAATCAAAAGTCAGGGTAGGGTAATAAGAAAATAAAACCAAATCTTAAAACACCTTCCCCCCACCCCTCCCCTCTTCCCAGGCTTAACTTCACACCTGGTTTCTCTACCTCCTCCCCCCCAAGTGGCACAGGGGGACAGGGAAGGAGGGTTGTGGTCAGTTCATCACATGTTGTCTCTGCTGCTCCTTCCTCCTCACACTCTTCCCCTGCTCCAGCACATGGGGTCCCTCCCATGGGAGACAGTTCTCCCTGAACTGCTCCAGCATGGGTCCTTTCCACGGGGTACAGTCCTTCAGGAACAGACTGCTCCAGCATGGGCTCCTCTCTCCATGGGTCCACAGGTCCTGCCAGGATTTTCCTCCAGCATGGGATCTCCAAGGGGTCCCAGCCTCCTTCAGGGCACATCCACCTGCTCTGGTGTGGGGTCCTCTATGGGCTGCAGGTGGATATCTGCTGCACCATTAACCTCCATGGGCTGCAGGGGGACAACCTGCCTCACCATGGTCTTCACCACAGGCTGCAGGGGAATCTCTGCTCCAGCACCTGGAGCACCTCCTCCCCCTCCTTCTTCACTGACCTTGGTGTCTGCAGAGTTGTTTCTCTCACATATTCTCACTCCTCTCTCCCAGCTGCTGTTCCATAGCAGGTTTTCTTCCCCCTTCTTAAATACGTTATCACAGAGGCACCTCCACCGCTGCTGATTGGTTCAGCTTTGGCCAGCAGTGGGTCCATCTTGGAGTCAGCTAGCACTGGCTGTATCGGACATAGGGGAAGCTTCTGGCATCTTCTCACAGAAGCCACCACTGTAGTGAAAAAATGAGGCCTGTGATTTATCATTTCCTTCAGAGAAAAACATTTTAGGCAATCCTGACGTGAAACAGTTGTATCAGATACTGGTGAAGACAATCTGGTGTTTGCTATTGTATCTCTCTTCAGCAGATGGTACTAATTAAGAAACAGCAGAAAAAAGAAAAGGAAAAAGAGATTTAGGTTGACAAAATGCTGCGTCGTGTAATAAATAGCATCTTAGTTATTATTTCTGCTAACAATTATGGACTGGAATGAGACCACTCATAAGGAGTAGATCACGCCTCCATCTGTCTATTGCTGGGTTATTCCCCTTGCATTTGCAGCAACTAGTTCTGGCCTCATTAAAGGCAGATCATGGAACAGATCATGAACAAACTTCAAGAACAGTTTCCCTCTTATGTTGTTATTTATGAGGATAATGGCTGTTCATGGGGCTGAGACAAGCTAGTCATCCATTTGTAGCTTTTCTAGGTCCTCTTTCTAAAGAGTGCCGTTTTGTTCCTGGATAAACCTCTTCAGAGCTGAACCAGGTTTGAAACGTGAAGGCTAAAATGAACTTTATGAATCAACAGGTCAGAGATATCAAGTCTTTGCCAAAGAATATCTAAAAAAAAGAGCACATGAAGGAAGAATGTAAGTTGGTAATGAATAATCAGGAATATTTTTCATTTGAGGGTCTGATTCAAAGTCCTCTGAAGTTTCTCAATACAAAGATGTAAAACCATCTTTGACTAGCCTTTCACTGCCCTCCCTGGCTAGGAGGAGGGCGTGGGTGCAGATCTGGGGCTGCTTTGAGTCATGGAGATACAGTGGTTCTGAGGTGCTGTGAAGCTCTTGGGCAGCCCTTTGAGTCAAGTTCCCAGTGCAAAATTAGATTTGAATACTCTGGGCTGCATTATCAAGTGGTACCAATAAAGAGCATACAGCTGAATCTGGAAGAGTACAGCTAAGCTGCAAGTACAAAACAACTTCAGTTTCTGTGAGCCCGAAAAATGGAGAGAAGCTAAAACCAAAGAAAGAAGGAAAAGACCGGACAATCACTATCCACTAATAGTGTCAAATGAGACAGTTAAAGTGAGGGAAATTCTCTGGGATTGTGCAACAGTTTAAACCATTAAACACAATCAATGAGGGCATTGCTACAGTCAAAGCTGCAAAGTTTTATCTGATAAGGGTTGAACAGAACAATTTAATTCCTGATGTATACTGATTGGTGTTACACCAAAGAAGGTTTTACCATTTCAGTTAAAAAAAAAAAGGGGGGGGGGGGAGAGAGAGAAAAGAAAAGAAAGGAGAGAAGAAAACAAAAGGGAACTTGGCTCAGAAGAGAAACAGAAATTAAATAATCTGCTGAAAGTTTCTCAGAATCTGTACTGAATGGGCATTATTTTCCATGGGAACAATTAAGAAGTGCTCTAAAAATAGAGTTAAAAATACTTTTCAATGTTTCTAGTGGTTTACCTAACAGACTTCCCTATTCTGGAAGATCTAGTTGCCCATGTCTTTGGGCAGTCTTGGTAGTCTCTTCCATGATTTTCCAGTAGTTCCAGGATGGAACATTTGGATTTTTTCTTTTAAATATTGCAGTTATTGGATAATTTTGCATGGCCAAAGTCAAAAAATTATATGCAGTCTGTATTTATTAACAAAACACATGATCCCTTAGCTTCCAGTATATCTTTATTCATCTCAAAATATTGGCAAAATGCACAAGTTGTAATTGTAATTTCCACTGAGTAGCAGTTAGCTTAGACACGGAAATCTAGGTTCAGAGTAGCTAGCAATACTAACTCTGCAAGGAATTCCTAGCTGGCATGGTCCTCATGCCCTGCCAGTCTCCTTATAGGCTTTAAAAATATAAAAAGAGAGACACTGGCATATCTCTCTTCCTGCCCTTCCAGACTTCCAGAAGGGATGACTCTTCCTGTGCTTTGTTGCTATGGTTCAGGGTTTGGCAGCTCAAAAGACGGTATAGGAAATCATGACTTTGGCATTGATTGATTAAAAATGACTATCAGTCTCTCTTTACAAAAGAGAAGGGAGAAACTTAATGGCACTGATGAACAAGCCTTCAGTATCACAAGTTACTTTGGCTGGAGGTCCTACATGAACTCCAAACAATGGATGATATGAGAAAAGACACATTCTTTCTTCAGTGTTGTTAATGGCAATCTCCTCCTTCCAGTCTTGTTACCGAGTATGGGATAAAATACCACATTTCTAAAGTGTTATAATGCCAAAGGATGATAAAAATTTAAACCTATCAGACGAAGTTCAGAGTAAAATTACTTCTGTTTAGACTCCTACTTGAAATTCTGCATTATCTTCAGTACAATTTTTCTGTTTTATAACTCTCCATCATCTTTCCATGCTGTACTGCAGGGATGGAATCTGTTTCTAGCCAGTAAGGAGTGTAATAAAAGCAAGAGGAAGGTGTTTACAGGAAAGAATAGAATAGTTCAGTTGTTGTAGGTCCCTTCCAATCATCTACTCCAATTCAGGGCTGACCAAAAGTTAAAGCATGTTATCAAGGCGTTGTGGTTTAGCTGGCAGCTCAGCCCCACACAGTTGCTTGCTCGCTCCCCCACCGGTAGATGGGGGAGAGAATCAGAAGGGTAACGCTCGTGGGTTGGGATAAGAACAGTTTAATAATTAAAATTAAAAGAAACAACAACAGAAATGCAATGTAAAGGAGAACAACGAGAGGCACAAAGCCCCGGGGGGGGGGGATGGGGGTGGGAAGGGGAATGAACCGCCAAAACAAACCGCACACGACGCCGCACCGCTCCTGAGCCGCAAACTGCCCCCCCCTTAATATACTGGTCATGGTGTCACATGGTATGGAATGAACATGCTATTGGCCAGTCGGGGTCAGCCGCCCCCACCATGGCCCTCCCCCTCCCAGCCCCCCCGCCTCACGGCAGAGCGCGGGAAGCTGGAAAGGTAGCCGACCCCCCACGGTGAGGAGAATTAGTCCCTTCTCAGCCAAAACCAGCACACAAAGGGCATTGTCCAAATGTTTCTTAAACATTGACAGGCTTGGGGCATCGACCACCTCTCTAGGAAGCCTGTTCCAGTTTTTCACCACCCTCTTGGTAAAGAAATGCTTCCTGATGTATAGTCTGAACTTCCCCTGGTGCACCTTTGAACCATTCCCACACATCCTGTCACTGGATGCCAGGGAGAAGAGATCAGCACCTCCCTCTCCACTTCCCCTCCTCAGGAAGCTGTAGAAAGCAATGAGGTCAACCCTCAGCCTCCTTTTCTCCAAGCTAGACAAACCCAGCGTCCTTAGCTGCTCCTCATAAGACGTGCCTTCCAGCCCTTTCACCAGCTTTGTTGCCCTCCTCTGGATGCATTCCAGGACCTTAACAGCCTTCTTAAATTGCACAGCCCAGAAGTACACACAATACTCAAGGTGAGGCTGCAGCAATACTAAATACAGTGGGATAATCACCTCTTTTGACCGTCTGGTTATACTGTGTTTGATGCACCCCAGGATGTGGTTTGTCCTCTTGGCTGCCAGGGCACGCTGCTGACTCATTGAGCCTGATGTCAACCAGCACCCCCAGATCCCTCTCTGCAGGGCTGCTCTCCAGCCTCTCCTCTCCCAATTTATACTTGTGCCCAGTGTTACTCCATCCCAGGTACAGAATCTGTCATCTGGACTTGTTAAATTTCATGCCATTAATCATTGCCCAATGCTCTAATCAAGATCCCTCTGCAAGTCTTCTTGTCCCTCGAGAGTGTCAACAGCACCTCCCAGTTTGTTATTGTCAGCAAACTTGCTAATGGTGCGTTCAACTCCTGCATCCAGATCATATATATATATATATATTAAAGAGAACTGGTCCTAGAATTGAGCCCTGAGGAACACCGCTGGTGACTGGCCACCAGCCAGATGTAGCCCCATTCACTACAACCCTTTGAGCCCTGCCCTTCAGCCAGTTCTTCACCCAGTGCACTGTGTACCTGCTCATCCCACAGTTGGGCAACTTGTCCAGAAGAATGCTGTGAGGGACAGTAGCAAAAGGCTTACTAAAATCCAGAAAAACTACATCCACCGCCTTCCCTTCATCCACTAGGCAGGTGACCTTATCGTAGAAGGATACCAAATTAGTTAAACAGGACTTTCATGAACTCATGTTGACTGTGCCTGATGATTGCATTGTCCTTTAAATGACTTTCAATAGCACCTAGTATGAAATTTTCCATAATTTTTCCAGGTACTGAGGTTAGGCTAACAGGTCTGTAGTTTCCTGGGTCTTTCCTCACACCCTTCTTATAAATTGGGATAATGCTGGCTAGCTTCCAGTCAATGGGTGCCTCCCCAGACTCCCAAGACCTCTGGCAGATGATTGAGAGGAGTCCTACCATAACACCCCCTAGCTCCTTCAGTACTCTGGAATGAATTCCGTCAGGCCCCATGGACTTGTGAACATTCAGCTGATACAGCTGCTCCCTTACAATTTCAGTGTCTACAAATGGACTGCTCCCGCAGTCATGGTCCTCTGACTCAGAGGACCTGGCAGCCCAAGGTCTATCAGTATTATTAAAGACTGAGGCAAAAAAAAACATTGAATGCCTCTGCTTTTTCTTCATCCCTATTAGTCAGGTGACCATCTTCAAGAAATATTGGTCCAATATTTTCCTTAGATGACCTCTTGCTATTAACGTACTTAAGAAAGCCTTTCTTGTTTTCTGACACAACACTGGCCAGTTTCAACTCTAATTAAGCTTTGGCCTTTTGTGTCTTTTCCCTGCATATGTGAACCACACCTCTGTAATCTTCCTGCAAAGCCTGACCTCGCTTCCAGAGATCATACCATTTCTTTTTCCTCTTGAGCTCCATGAGGAGTTCCCTGTTCAGCCATGCTGGTCTTCTGCCCTGCTTGCTTGGCTTTCAACACAATGGGATTGCCTGCTCCTGTGCTTTTAAAAGGTAGTTCTTAAAAACTGACCAGCACTCATGGACCCCTAAGTCCTCAAAAGCAGATTCTGAGGGGACACTGCTAAGTAGCTCCCTGAAGCTGCACTCACAATAGACAGATGCAGGACATGTAATCATGCTGCTAGATATGAGCCCCAACAAATCTGAACTTTGCAGGTGTAAAATTGGAACCACAAAATATCCATTCTGCTTGAGAAGCCATTCCTATAAATTAGGTGACCCTACTGTTTTGTCACCTTTCTGCTCTCTCCCAAAATAAAGTGTAAGGTCCACAAAGGCTGCATGCACAGAACAGGGGAATTTCCACAGCCCCCTCATTCCCAAGGGACTGTCAGTTTTAACAAATCAGTTAATGACATGTATTGGTAACAAATGAAATTAAATGACTACTCAGGGATTTTTTTTTGACAGCATTTCACTCTCTAGATTTCTAGCATAGCTTATTTTCAAGATAGCAGCATAAACCTTTGCTGCATATGTTTTCTTCAGCACCACAAACCTCAGACATTCAAAAATTGCAAGTTAGGCCCTAATATCACAATTGGTGTCAGTGAACTTTGGGTTCATCTCAGTTTTGAGCCTGAGAATGCCATTTCCAAGATAGTCTCCCTAATCACATACAACAGAAACTTACTTTTAAAACAGGCACATTTTATATGTTATATATGTATTCTGCTGCTGAACTGCAAAAATCCAAATACCCATTTATGCACAAGTATTAAGGAAAGCAGACAAGGAAACTGAACTCTTTCCAGTCAGTTGATTCAAACTGAAATGTGATTAAATTGTTAATTTCTTTAAAATATAGTTAGCATACAAAAACCTACAGGAAATACTCAGCATAGCAGCCAGAAATTAAAAATAGAACAGAACATTTCCAGCACTACTTGTAAAGGAATTGTGTGGGTATCAGAGTATTTTCTTTTTTAAAAAAAAAAAAAAAAAGAATTGGGTGTATAAAAATCAGAGCTTACCTAACATGCAACAGTCCTGCACTTTCTCACAATCTGCATCTTTCTTTGGAAGTTGCCATTAGAATAGCAGTTCCTAGATGGATCAGCTCCTGTCAGTGCACTCTTCTGAAGTATCACATAATGTTTAAATAATGCCTAGCAATTTCACGGCCTCTAAAATTTAATCAAGTGAACTTTTCTGTGATTAATTTAGGGTATTGTAAAATTTACTGCTTGTATCATCACTGGGAAATACAAAGGCAGCTGGATATATTAACTTTTTGCTCTGTGTCCCCCATAAGCAGCACAACCTGCCGGCTCATGGAAAGGCTGCAAGAGCAGGATTTGCTACCTCGTATTTGAGAACTCCTGCACCAAAGCAACTCTACTGTGCCTGTAACATCTCTTGGGATCATTCCACCAAAAAAAACCCAAAACCAACAAACAACCCTGATTTAAATTCCTCAGTGTTTTAGGGCACCAGTACTACTGGAGGGGAGAAAGTGGTAGGTAGGTTTTCCATCTCATAGAAACCACAGTCACCAGCACTGCGGTAAGCTTGGGTCAGGCAATGCCGCCCTGCGCATGAATTAAAAGGACTGGTGCCCCCCCTCCTGGACTGCCATTTGTTTAGAAACTGAGCTCAGGCAACAGGTCATCTCCAAATGGCAGCTGCTATTCCCTGGGCATGAGACCTGTACAAGAGCCTTGGCACAGTCAAAACTACCCTGGCCCCCCATGGTTTGGCCTCACAGGTGTTGCATTTCAGTTTTCAGAACAACTGACAGGCAAGGTAGGGCTGCGGGCCAGCTTGGTCTGATTTTTACACTCATTTTCTCCAATAGCTTAGTTCATTCACGTATGTGACTAGATGTATAGACATTTATGAAACTATAAAGATCACTTACTAGCCTTCAGGCATACACTGCCCTTTTCAAAATTACCTCTGGACTGCACTGCACAGACAGCTATGGTCACTGTCTCTGCAAGGTCCTTTAGCCAATGCAGGTACTCAGACATCTTTGCAAATGAAGCTAACATTACTATTTTGCCATCAGTAGATAACCATGGATTAGCTAAACTTGACAACCTGGGGTAATTTCTTCAAATGCTTAAGCTTTTATTCACCCAAACGAGCTTGAAAATAACTCCTAGAAGTAAGACAGTGTAAGTTATTAAATATATTGTAAAATATGAAAACAGCCTGCACCTCTGAAGCATCTTGGCCTAGAAATAGGAAAACAATTTGTTGATAGGATGCATCACTTGAAGAGGAACATGCATCTTCCTCTGAAAGATTTCCATTGCTCCATTAGTTGTGCTTTAATCTTGTGGTGGGTGGACCCTGGCTCGGCCGCTAGGTGCCCACCAAAGCTGCTTTATTACTCCCCCTCCTCAGCTGGATAGGGGGAGACAAAAATATAATAAAAGGCTTATGGGTAAAGATAAGGACAGGGAAAGGTCACTCACCAACTACCATCATGGGCAAAACAGATTCAACTTGGGGAAATTAGCTTAATTTATTAACAATCTGTGCTAGTTTTGGCTGGGATAATTTTCTTCACTGTAGCTGGTATAGTGCTGATGGCACACTGATGTTTTAGTTGTTGTTAAGTAGCAGCTAAGTGTTGCTAAGTAGTGCTTATAGTAGTTGGGGACCTTTCCAGCTTCCCATGCTCTGCCAGATGCACAAGAAGCTGGGAAGGGAGGGGGCACAGCCAAGACAGCTGATCCAAACTGGCCAATGGGATATTCCATATCATATGACACCATGACCAGTATATAAACTGGGGGAGTTGGCGCAGGGGGGAGTGGTTGGGGCTCAGGGACTGGCGGTGTTGGGTCAGCAGGTGGTGAGTGGCTGCATCACTTGTTGTTTATTCCCCACTGCCAGGTTTCACCTTTCTCTCGTAATTTTCCTTTTCATTATATTATTATTGTTGTTGTTATTATTTTTTTTTTAATTATTAAACTGTTCTTATCTCAATGCACGAGTTTTCCTACTTTTGCCTTTCTGACTCTCTCCCCCATCCCACTGGTGGGGGAGTGAGCAAGTGGCTGTGTCGGGCTTAGTTGCCAGCTGGGGCTAAACCTCAACAGTCTCTTTTGGCACCCAATGTGGGGCTCGAAGGGTTTGGGATAATAACAGTTGGTGGTCACAGCATTGACACATCTGTTCTCAATATTAGTTGAGAATATTATCTGATCTACACCATGCTCTTATTTTTGCGGTACATGTTAGACTGGTGGTGGTATGTGTAGTCTTCTGTGCTCTGCAGTAATTAGCAGTGTTTTGCCTAGATGATTTGTTATGCAAACACTGGTTTTCAGCTTTATCTGGTATTTGGGGTTTGTATTGGAGCTGTTACTGTACTTTGGGTACCACCTCATGGAGTCAATTAGCAATTATACCTCCTCTGGCAGATTTTATATGGAGGAAATGCAGAATGGCACCTTAGCTACCTTCTTATAGAATGTCTCTACCTTTATCACAACTTTTTGTATCTTGAGTATCCTTGGGTAGGTAAGATATATTTATTGTTGGTTTTTGGCCATATTGTTTTGGTTTTGGCTAAGGTTAGAAAGCAATTTAAGAATATCACCCAGAAATCTGCCCCAAGGCTTGATAGTTACGAGTGGCAGGGTATGTGGGATAGCATAGGCAAATACCTAGGGCAGTGGGCACCCCCAGTGTTTTGGAGTTTCACCCCTGAACAAGTGCAGAATCCTAAAAAACTAGTAGAATATTTGGAGAAAGTATGTTGTTACCCTGGGAACTCCAGAGAGACACAGATAACTGCAACATGCTGGGGCCTGGCCCATGCGTACCGAGCCCTGCTCAACAGTATTCAGTACACCCACAGCAAAGAGAAGGCCTCTGAATCTGAAGACAAAGTGACAGGCACTGCGGCCACTCCAATGCCCAGGACAAGCACTGTGGCTACTCAAACCCCCACGACAGGCACTGCAGCTGAATCAGAGAATCAACGTCTGTCAGTATCAGTTGCCCCCATACACAAGAAAAAATCTTGGAAGCGAAAGTAAACTCATTTAGAAAGAGATGATGAAGAAGCAGTGCCATCACGAGGAGAAGAGGAGGAAGAAGTCATAAATGAAACAGAGACCACTCGATCCCTGTCCTTGAGTGAGCTGCGAGATATGTGAAAAGCTTTCGGCTGTCATTCAGGTGAGCACATTGTCACCTGGATGCTCTGATGCTGGGATAACGGGGCCAGTAGCCTGAAATTAGAGGGGAAGTGTAGGGGAATAGACAGGGATCGGCGACCGGAAGATCACGGGATGTGACGGAAAGATAGACTCCTCCCCATAGGAGTGGCAGGAACAGGAAGCGCAAGAGCTATATAAGCGTGTGACGCAGTTAAGTAAACGGACATTTTGTATCCATCATATTGATGTCTGTGCATCACTGTCCCCAGGGTGGGTAGAGCCCTGTGTCCCGGAGATATGCGGCCCAAGATAAGTTCTCCCATAGAAGCGTACAGCAACAGGGAAGGAAGCCAAACAACTGGGATCCCTTTCTAGGGAAAGGGGCATTGACAAAGCAATTGGAAAAGGGAAACAAGCCCTCAGCCTCTGGAGGTGACTCCTGTCCGGTGTGAAAGAAAGGTACCCCTTCAAGGAAGATGTTACATATCGCCTAGGAAAATGGACAACCATGGAGAAAAGTATCCAGTACATGAGGGAATTATCTGTGACTGAGGTGATTTATAGTGACGTGGACAATGAACAATCACCCAAAGATCCAGATGAAGCCCAGTGCACATGACCCATGGGTGGAAGTTTGTACGGAAAGCAACATCTTCGCATGCAAACTCATTGCCAGTAATGTCCTGGAAAGATGACGAGACACCAATGGTGGCGGAGGTGATTGATAGACTCCGGGATTACGAAACTGTCGTGGTTCAGCCTCAGCTGGCAACTGAACACCACGCAGCCGCTCGCTCACTCCCCCCGCACCCCTGTGGGATGGGGAAGAGAATCGGACGAGCAAAAGAACCTGTGGGTTGAGATAAGCACAGTTTAATGATTACAATAAAATGATAATAATAGTACCAATGATTATGATAATAATGACAATAATGTTAATATAATAAAATGGAAAAGGAAGGGAAAGGGAAAAAAGGAAAAAAAAAACACGGAAACACAAACAATACAACCGCTCACCACCTGCTGACCGACGCTGCCCGTCCCCGAGCCGCGATTGCCTCCTCCTCCCCCAGCCAGCCCCTCCCAGGTAACATACTGGGCATGACATTACATGATATGGAATAACCCTTTGGTCAGTTTGAATCCGCTCTCTTAGCTGTGCCCCCTCCCCTCCCGGCTTCTTGTGCACCCAGCAGAGCATGGGAAGCTAGAAATGTCCTTGACTAGTACAAGCGCTACCCAGCAACAGCCCAAACATCTGTGTGTTATCTCAACAGGTTTTTTTTTCCCTGCTAATTTCAAAGCACAGCACTATACCAGCTAGAGTGAAGAAAATTAACTCTATCCCAGCTAAAACCATGACAGTATCCACCCCTTATTCCATATCATTGACATCATGCTCAGGTCCCATACTATTCAGTACAAATTCAATAATCCCTACCCATCTTCTCATCCTTTAACAGTATATACAGATTTTTCATTTATCATTCCCCTAGTCTATGGACCACCCCTGTAAAATGCCTGTGAAATGTCCATTGAGTTCATTTAGTCCATGACTTTGGGTTCCATCTATTGTAAGAATCTTTCAGAGAGGTGGTGTGTGTGGGGTCAGATTGTTGCATGTCAGTCCTTTTTCCATCACCGCTGCACTGGTAGTTCTTGTTCTCTCACTGCTGCACTTTGCTCGGTTCCATTGAAAGTTCATTTGCTATTATTATTAATTGGGAGATTCCCACCATGATAACATTCCATTGATATGGCATATAGCAACCATAGCAGTGATGACATACAACATCATATAGCAATTAACAGCATATTATTCAGTTCATTGGCTGTTTTCACCCAAAATCAAATCCCCTTGAGGCACACATCAGATTTCTCCATCCTCCCGCATCACCCACCAAGTGCACCCACGTCCTCGAGCAAACACAATCCCACGAGTGGGTTTGCCTCTGCTGGAAGCAGGAATAACCCAGACTGTCTTGCCCAACATATTTTTATGTGCACTACAGGGACTCTATCCCCTTCCACAGTACGTAAGGGTTCTGACTGGACAGGGCCAGCTCGCCTGGCAGATCCCCTCGTGTTGACTAACCACGTGGCTTTTGCTAAATGTGTATCCCAGTGCTTGAATGTTCCACCCCCCATTGCTCTCAGTGTAGCTTTTAACAGTCCATTGTACCGTTCAATTTTCCCAGAGGCTGGTGCGTGATAGGGGATGTGATACACCCACTCAATGCCATGCTCTTTGGCCCAGGTGGCTATGAGGCTATTTCGGAAATGAGTCCCATTGTCTGACTCAGTTCTCTCTGGGGTGCCATGTCTCCACAGGACTTGTTTTTCGAGACCCAGGATAGTGTTCCGGGCAGAGGCATGGGGGACAGGATATGTTTCCAGCCAGCCAGTTGTTGTTTCTACCATTGTAAGCACATGGCGCTTGCCTTGGCAGGTCTGTGGGAGTGTGATATAGTCAATTTGCCAGGCCTCCCCATATTTATAGTTCAGCCATCGTCCCCCATACCACAGAGGCTTTACCCACTTCGCTTGCTTGATTGCAGCGCAATGTTATGTGCAATAACGTCCATGGTCAAGTCCACCCCTCGATCACGAGCCCACCTGTATGTTGCATCTCTCCCTTGATGGCCTGAGGTGTCATGGGCCCATCAAGCTAGAAATAGTTCACCCTTATGTTGCCAGTCCAGATCCACCTCAGCCACTTCAATCTTGGCAGCCTGATCTACCCGCTGGTTGTTCCGATGTTCTTCAGTGGCCTGACTCTTGGGGACGTGAGCCTCCACATGACGTACTTTCACAACCAGGTTCTCTACCTGGGCAGCAATATCTTGCCACAATGTGACAGCCCAGATGGGTTTGCCTCTGCGCTGCCAGTTGCTTTGCTTCCATTGCTGCAGCCAGCCCCACAGGGCATTTGCCACCAACCAGGAGTCAGTATAGAGATAGAGCACTGGCCACTTTTCCCGTTCAGCGATGTCTAAGGCCAGCTGGATGGCCTTTACCTCTGCAAACTGGCTTGATTCACCTTCTCCTTCAGCAGTTTCTGCTACTTGTCGTGTAGGACTCCATACAGCAGCCTTCCATCTCCGGTGCTTTCCCACAAGGCGACAGGACCCATCAGTGAACAGGGCATATTGCTTCTCATCTTCTGGCAGTTTGTTATACAGTGGGGCTTCTTCAGCATGTGTCACCTCCTCCTCTGGTGATAATCCAAAATCTTTGCCTTCTGGCTAGTCCATAATCACTTCCAAGATTCCTGGGCGACTGGGGTTTCCTACTCGAGCCCGCTGGGTGATCAGTGCAAACCATTTACTCCACGTAGCATCAGTTGCATGGTGTGTGGAGGGGACGTTCCCTCTGAACATCCAGCCCAGCACTGGCAGTCGGGGTGCCAGGAGCAACTGTGCCTCAGTACCAACCACTTCTGAAGCAGCTCGGACCCCTTCATATGCTGCCAATATCTCTTTTTCAGTTGGATTATAGCGGGCTTCGGACCCTCTGTATCCCCGACTCCAAAACCCTGAGGGTCGACCTCGGGTCTCCCCATGTGCTTTCTGCCAGAGGCTCCAGGTAGGGCCATTCTCCCCGGCTGCAGTGTAGAGCACATTTTTACATCTTGTCCTGCCCGGACTGGCCCAAGAGCTACGGCATGAACTATTTCTCGTTTAATCTGTTCAAAGGCTTGTCGTTGCTCAGGGCCCCATTTGAAATCATTCTTTTTCCGGGTCACTTGATAGAGAGGGCTTATGATCAGACTGTAATTTGGAATATGCATTCTCCAAAAACCCACAAGGCCCAAGAAAGCTTGTGTTTCCTTTTTGCTGGTTGGTGGAGACATGGCTGCTATTTTGTTGATCGCATCCATTGGAATCTGACGATGACCATCTTGCCATTTGATTCCTAAGAACTGGATTTCTCGTGCAGGTCCCTTCACCTTACTTTGTTTTATGGCAAAACTGGCCTTCAGAAGGATTTGGACTGTTTTCTTCCCTTTCTCAAAAACTTCTTCCGCTGTGTTGCCCCACACGATGATGTCATCAATGTATTGAAGGTGTTCGGGAGCTTCACCTTGTTCTAAAGCATTATGGATCAGTCCATGGCAAATGGTAGGACTGTGTTTCCACCCCTGGGGCAGTCGATTCCAGGTGTACTGGATGCCCCTCCATGTGAAAGCAAACTGGCCTGCACTCTGCTGCCAGAGGGATTGAGAAGAATGCATTAGCGATATCAATTGTGGCATACCACTTGGCTGCCTTGGACTCCAGTTCGTATTGAAGTTCTAGCATGTCTGGCACAGCAGCACTCAATGGCGGCGTGACTTTGTTCACGCCACGATAGTCTACTGTTAGTCTCCACTCTCCATTAGACTTCCGCACTGGCCATATGGGACTGTTAAAGGGTGAGTGGGTCTTACTGATGACTCCTTGGCTCCTCAGTTGGTGAATGAGCTCATGGATGGGGATCAGAGAGTCTCTGTTGGTGCGATATTGCCGCCGGTGCACTGTTGTGGTGGCGATTGGCACCTGTTGTTCTTCGACCTTCAGCAACCCCACCACAGAA
The DNA here is from genome assembly GCF_949628215.1 of Phalacrocorax aristotelis. Classification (NCBI taxonomy): domain Eukaryota; kingdom Metazoa; phylum Chordata; class Aves; order Suliformes; family Phalacrocoracidae; genus Phalacrocorax; species Phalacrocorax aristotelis. Next base: position 14,547,599 of record NC_134310.1, on the reverse strand, counting down.
GGGTTCTTTGAGAGACCGGGCAAGGTAGACAGCTGTTCAGTTTCCTCCGTCTCCAAGGCAGCTACACCAAGAGCCCACCTGTACCCTTTTGGGTCCTTGAAATACCCTCTCCTCAGGCATTCTATGCCAAGGATGCACGGAGCCTCTGGGCCAGTCACAATGGGGTGCTTCTGCCACTCATTCCTAGTTAGGCTCACTTTGGCCTCCAATACAGTTAGCTCTTGGGATCCCCCTGTCACTCCAGCAATGCTGATGGGTTCTGCCCCTATATAGCTTGATAGCATTAAGGTGCACTGTACGCCGGTGTCCACTAAAGCTTTATACTCCTGTGGGTCGGACGTGCCAGGCCATCGGATCCACACAGTCCAGTAAGCCCGGTTATCCCTTTCCTCCACCTGGCTGGAGGCAGGGCCCCTCTAGTCCTGATCATGGCAATCTCAACTCACTTCCTGTAAATGTGAATCAGGAGTCCCTCTATTACACTTAGAAATAAAATCTGCGCTTCTACTCCTCTGTCTGGGGACTTGCTCGCTGGAAATTGGAGCAGCAGCTTTCCTGGAAGAGCCTCCCTGAGTGACTGTTCTTCCTTGCAGTTCATGCACTCGTGCCTGTAGGGTCGAAGTAGGCTTGCCATCCCACCTCATCATGTCCTCTCCGTGGTCACGCAAGTAGAACCATAGGGTGGCTCGTGGTGTGTATCCCCTTTTTTGAGCCAAAGGATGCTTATTCCTAACAGCTGAGACACTGCTCTGTCGAGGTGGTGAGTAGGACAGATCTTCTTTGAGTTGCTGGACCTCTTGGGATAGTTTCTCCACAGCAGAGACGAGCGAGGAAGAGATATTTGTGTCGTAATCCCAGAGTCTATCAATCACCTCTGCCACCGTTGGTGTCTCGTCATCTTTCCAGGACATTACTGCCAATGAGTTTGCATGCGAAGATGGTGCACTCCGTACAAACTTCCGCCACATGGGTCGTGTGCACTCGGCTTCATCTGGATCTTTGGATGACCGTTGATCGTCCAGGTCACCATACATCACCTCAAACACAGCTAATTCCCTCAGATACTGGATGCCTTTCTCCATAGTTGTCCATTTTCCTGGGCGATATGTAACATCTTCTTTAAAGGGATACCTTTCCTTCACTCCAGACAGGAGTCGCCTCCAGAGGCTGAGGGCTTGTGGTTTTTTTCCAATTGCTTTGTCAACGCCCCCTTCCCCAGAAAGGGATCCCAATTGTTTGGCTTCTTTTCCCTCTAGTTCCAGGCTACTGGCCCCATTATCCCAGCATCGGAGCAGCCAGGTGACAATGTGCTCACCTGAACGACGGCTATAATCTTTTCACATGTCTCGCAACTCGCTTAAGGACAGGGATCGGGTGGTCTCTATGTCATTTATTACTTCTCCCTCCTCTCCCCGCAATGGCCCTGGTTCTTCATCATCCCGTTCTAAACGAGTTGATGTCCGCTTCCAATATTTTGTCTTGTGTATGGGGGCAACTGATACTGGTACGGGTTTATTTTCTGAGCTAGCTCCGGTACTTGTTGTGGGGGTTTGAGTGGCTGCAGTGCCTGTCGTCAGGGCTGGATTGTCTACAGTGCCAGTCACTTTGCATTTCAATCCAGAGACATTCTCTTCCCCCTGGGGGCACTGAATACTGTTGAGCAGGGCTCGGTATGCATGGGCCAGGCCCCAGGACATTGCAGTTATCTGTGTCTCCCTGGAGTTCCCAGCGTAACAACATACTTTCTCCAAATATTCTACTAGTTTTTTAGGATTCTGCACTTGTTCGGGGGTGAAACTCCAAAACACTGGGGGTGCCCACTGCCCTAGGTATTTGCCCATGCTATCCCACATGCCCTGCCACTCGTAACTGTTATAATTAATTTAGCCTTAAACGGAATTTCAATTAAAGTTTACAATTTATTGAATAGAGACAAGCAAGCAGCGCTGGATGCACGGGGGATCCTTCCACCTAACGTGCATACCGTCATACAATACTACAGGGTTTATATTCAGTTACTTAATTAATAACAATTAGTAAAAACACGCCTAAGTTTACACTCATTGGTCAGTGATAAGCATCCCACTTGCCGTTGGTCAGCCGTAGTTAAATTAGCCACGCTTGCCATGTAGATTAGCACGCATGCTCTTTACAGGTTGGGGGGGGCAAGTCTTTTTGGTCCTGAATTGGGTCGGTGGTCGCAATCTCCCCCTGCTGGAATTACCTTTCCCCCAGTTTTCATGCTTCAGTGCCTTCTGAGCCAAGAAGTTCCCTGTTATCACCACTGGCTGATTTGTGGCCTTCCCCATCTTGGCACTCTCCTTTGTATCAGGATGCTTCCACTGTTAGCAACAAATCGCCAATCAACATTCCAATCATTAAGACAGTTAGCAAGTCAATTGAACGGCCCTCGGTTACACAAGCACAAACAGTTCCATATTGACACGAATCAGATGAACACATTTTACAATCCCTCATCTTTTTTTTTTTTTTTTTATGACATTGATTCGTGTTTTTGTTTCCAATCGAGTCAATACTTGCGGAATTGGCTTCTTTTGTTGCAGTTTTCTGCATTCCTTGTATAACCGAGTGTATTAGTCTAGTAAAACAGGGTATTAAACATGGAATTATTAACAGTCCTCCACATATCCCCAATAGAGACCGTCCATAAAGTTCCCCCCTAATTCTCCTAGATTGATTCCATTCCAAGTTTGAACTGGGACGTATGCGATTTTCTTAATTTCTTTTCACCTTGGTTTGTTCCACCACAAACATAACAATTGGTTACATTCAATGCACAAACATAACAATTGGTTACAAATAGATTTTTAGCAACTGTGGGAATTTCATATTTTACTCCTGTTTATATTTCATGAACAGTCTATGCTGCCAATTAGTCTTCCTACTTCCGAATTTCTGAGTTCTTTTGGATCATAGCATACGGTCCTGTTACCTTCTCTGCATGAAGCATAATGCAGCTTCCTATTTCCTGGCCTTTACAGTCATATTACACATTGACTGCAGTTGTTTGTCATAGCCAGGGTTAAGGAACTCACCCCAAGTAGGACTAGAAGAGGTCCGGTAAGGGCCATAGTGATTGGCGGTCGCGGCCCAAAGGGGTTGCAGCCCTTGGCAGACCTTTTCAAACCATAGCACCGGTTCCCTATCCGGTCTTGCCCTCTTCCTTAATCTTAAAGGGTGTCCTTTCCTGAGTATTTAAGGATTGGCTTTTTCCAATTCGTATGCTATGTCTCAAAAAAAATCCAGTGTATACCATGGATAGCCTATTGCTATTCCCAAGAACCAATATTTCCTTGTTATTGACAAATTGTCTTCCCTAATGGGTATTCATTTAGGAGCTTCTCAGTTTACAAATTCTACAGGAGTAGTCACAATAAAATTCCCACAGCAACTTAGCTTATGTTCTTTGATGATGGCCTCTTCAGGTTCTTCTGATGGTTAGCTTAGTTTCTCCGGGTTCAGATGTGACTCTCCACTCCTTCACTGGACCTTTCACTCGCGACACGTGTCCACCCTTTTTCAGCAGTTCTCACAGCTGTTTCTCCCTACTTTAGGCAGTTCAGTAAAATCTATTTGTACTTTCTCGAAAGGTCTGTAAGCTGTTTTTCTCCCTCCTATTGCCACTTGTCGAAACACTTTTTTATTTACCTTTTGACAAGTTAAGCATCCTTGTGTAACCTGCTTTGCTATTTCAAAAAATCCCAATACAGCCAAATTGTTTAAGGAAATGATCACTTAACGCCTTTGTACCCCAATGTGTTTGTGCATGCAAACGCTCTAAATATTTGTCTGGCATAGGCTTTCAGCAGCATTTCTCGACGGTCGGGCAACGTCCATTTTCCTTGTTCTAACTTAGCCCCTATTTTTTCCAATTTTATCTTTTCTTCAGGGGCAAACTTCTTCTCTTTCTCCTCCTGTGTTTTTTTGCTGATGTCCTCCTGTGTTTGTACTACATTAATTTTAGCGACTTGAGTCCTCAGGGCTGCTTCCTGGGCCTCTTTATCCGCTAAATTATTCCCTCGAGTTCGGTAATCTAATCCCTTTTGGTGTCCTCTCACATGTACCACTGCTATTTCCTTTGGTTCTCTTAATGCTTTTAAAATTTTTACTATTAATTCTTGATGTATTAGATTTCTCCCTTGAGTATTAATTAAACCTCTTTCTTAGTCCCTCTTTTGCCTTTTAATAATTCCAGGGCCCTACAGAGGGCATACAGCTCACAAGCTTGAGCTGACCATGATGGACTCAGAGGTCCTGACTCTACAAGTTCTAGGTCCTCATTAATTATTGCATATCCTGATTTTCTTTTCCCTTCCACCACTCGGGAGGAACCATCTATAAACAGCACCTCCCCATCTTCCAACTCAGTATCCCTTAAATCTGGCCTCACTTTAGTCTGGGCCTCAATTGCCTCTAAACAATTATGAGGTAATTCCTCCTCTGATGGCTCTCCAAACAAAAATTGTGCTGGATTCTGGGCAGAAGTCACCCTCAATTCTAAGTCAGGGGAGTCTATTAGTATTGCTTCATACTTTAGGATCCGGCTGTCTGTTAACCATTTTTCTGCCTTCTGCTGTAAAACATTTCTGACATTGTGTGGGGTATACACCTTTAAAGGAGCACTAAAAGTGATTTTTCGAACTTCCTCTATTAATAAGGCTGTAGCAACCAGAGCTTGGAGGCACGCAGGCCATCCTCTGCTTACTGGATCAAGTAACTTAGAGCAATACCCTACAGGTTTTTTGATTCCTGCCCAGTCTTGAGTAAGAACTCCATGTGCTGTCTGGTTTGATGTATTTACAAAAAGATAGAAAGGTTTTTCTAAATCTGGGAGGCTCAATACAGGTGCTTGTATTAATGCCTTTTTTATTTCCTCAAATCTCTGGTCATCTTCTATAAACCACTTGAGTTGGTTATTAATTTCTCATATAGGGATTTTACCTTTTCAGTATACTTTTCAAGCCACGGTCTACAGTATCCTAATAATCCCAATATTTGTTGAATTTCCTTTTTAGTTTGTGGGGGTCTCAAGGATAGAATCCCAGATATCCTATCAGGATCTAGCTTCTTCCTTCCTTTACTCAACCAATGTCCTAAGTATTTTACTTCCTGTTCTACAAACTGTAGCTTTGATCGGGACACCTTCAATCCCTTCTCCCCCAGAAAATTTAACAATTTAATGGTGGCCTCTCGGGTCCCCTCTTCAGTTTCTCCTGCTACTAATAAATCATCCACATATTGTAATAATTTTACCTCCTTGGGTAATGTAAAATCTTGTAAGATTTTCTCTAAAGTTTGTCCAAATAGATTTGGTGACTCTGTAAACCCCTGTGGTAGTACAGTCCATCTTAATTGTTGTTTTCGTCCTGTTTCGGGGTCCTCCCACTCAAAGGCAAAATAATCTCTGGATTCCTCATCCAGAGGGCAGGCCCAAAAAGCATCCTTCAAATCTATTACACTATACCAAGCATATCTAGGAGAAATATGACTCAGTAAAGTGTAAGGATTTGCCACCACAGGGAACTTGGTGATCGTTCGCTGATTTACAGCTCTTAAATCCTGTACCGTCCTGTATGACCCATCCGGTTTCTTTACAGGGAGGATGGGTGTATTATGGGGTGACATACATGGTTCCAAAGTTCCTTTTTCCAAAAGTCTGTCAACTACAGGTTTTAATCCTTTTCGGCCCTCCCTGGGTATAGGATATTGCTTGATTCTAATTGGGCGATAAACACTTATGGGGTCCATTTCTATTTTTCCAATTTCCCCTTCTTTATACCACACTGAGGGGTTAATGGCTTCTTCGTCTTTTTGTGTTAAAGTCTATAATTTAATCTGCAATTTATCCTCTTTACTCTGAATGTTCAAATTTAACTTCAAAATCAAATCCCTTCCTAATAAATTGTACTCTGCTTCAGGGAGCAAAAGTAAATCATTAAGGCAAATTTTCTTTTCTGTCTCTACTTCTACATCTTTCAAAATAGGTACTTTAAAAGGTTCTCCTTTTGCCCCAACTACAGACATATAGCTCTTCCCTTTTTCTATTCCTTTTGGAAGTTTTTGGTTGATTTTTCTACTCCTGTATCTACTAAAAATAAAACTTCCTCTTTATGGGGACCAATTAATAATTTTGTCAAGGGCTCTGTTGATGTTGAAGTCCCCAGAAGATATAGCCCCTGACACCCCTATTCTTTAAACATTCTCTCATCTTGTTCCCGTTTACAGCAGTTCTTCTGAACATGTCCCCTCTTGTTACAGTAGTAACAGACGGGAGTTGTGAATCTCTCTCGGTAAGGTTGTCCCCGGGGTGTCTGCTCTATTCTTTTTTCTCCTTTCTCTCCAGATGCAGTAAGAGAATCTTACTGCTGCTACAAAAATTTTTGCTTTTGCTTTCTGCTTTTCTTCATCCCTCCTAACATAGACTTTCTGGGCTTCTCTAAGTAACTCCTCTAATCCTCTTTCTTGCCAGTCTTCCAGTTTTTCTAATTTCCTTCTTATATCCCCCCAAGATTTGGCTACGAATTGTGTTCTAAGGAGTGCGGTCCCAGCCACTGTATTCGGATCAATTCCAGAATACATTTGTAAGCTTTTCCTCAACCTCTCCAACCATTCTGTTGGAGATTCGTCTTTCCCTTGTTGTTCATTAAATGCTTTAATGTTTTGCCCTCGGGGAACCGCTTCCCTTATTCCCTGTATGATTAATGCTCTCAAATCCCTCATATTCTGTCTTCCGTGGGGTTGTTGATGATCCCAGTGGGGATCCACATTTGGCCATTTCTGATCTCCCGGGGATCCTACCTGATTCTGTCTTTCCCAAATCCTTATTCCAGCTTGTCTAATCATTCCCCTTTCTTCAGCAGTAAATAAGATTCCTAAAATGGACTGTATTTCTTCCCAGGTATAAGTATTGGGGCCTAGGAATTGATCTAGTTTTTCAGCTACTCCGAGGGTATCATCCAATAGGGTCCCCATTTCTTTCTTAAAGTTCCTTACATCTGTGGTATTTAATGGGACTGCCACAAACCCGATGCCTCCCTGATTGCCTCCGAGGGGTACCTCTCGTAAGGGATATAGAGAAGCCCCCTCAGATATAGCAGTCCTACTTCTCGTACATGCAGCCGGCGGTTGATCTAATTCCGGTGCTGTTGGTGGGGGAGGCAGGGATAACGGTGGGACTTGGTGGAGGTACTACGGCCACTGGAGGGGAAGCCGCTACCGGAGGTGGATTATTAGGATATGGGGGCGGCAGGTTATCCAGTGGTTCCCATTTATCGTCTTTTTCCCTTTCTTTTTCATTTTTATCTCCTTCTTCCTCAAAGTTTTCATCTCTTTTCTTTAATGTAAGTATTGAGGCTGGAAAAGAACGTGAAGTCCTGATCCACAATTCTGCATAATCACTTTCCTCCTGACTAAAAGGTTCCTTTGAATTAACATATATATTCAAGGCCTGGCAAATCCAGTCTTCAAAAGATCCAAAAAACAGGCCAAAAGACAAGTGGTCTTAAAGGTTCCTTCGGCCATTCAACCATACAATATTGAACCAATTTTAATTTACTTTTTCCTTTTCTGGGGCCCCTTTTATTCCAATTTCTAATCATTATTCCTAATGGACTTTCTGATGGTATGTCTGGTAATTTGCTCCCTTTCTTCTGGTCCTGGGTCCTCGAATTTGTCTGACCCATCTAGGAATTTTACTGTGGCAATTCCTACAGCCCTTGGTAAGAGTCTTGCAGGGGGTTTAGGACCTATCACCCACCCATGAATCCTATAGGAATCACTTCGGTCCTTCACCGGCCAAGTCCCTCGTGGGAGATTGGAACCGCGGTTAGAAGACCTCCACAATCACTTCAGAACTAGGTTCTGTCTCAGTCACACTCTTACACACACAGGCAACCGAATCCCACCCAACCAAACGGTATACAGCCTAAATACTTAAGACTCCGTCGTCTTCGTTTGGATCTTCGCGCGCAGAATTACGGGCAAAACAAACTACTGCAGCCGGCAAGGGAGCTTATAAAAATTAAATTCTATGCTTGTTCCTATTCGGGTTCAGAATGGCGTTAGCCCTGACCCAACCTGACCAGGAGCCACCAAATGGTGGGGCGCCACTCCTAGATCAAGTCAGAATTCAGGAACCAAGACCCTCCCGGACGAGCCCCCAATTGTTATAATTAATTTAGCCTTAAACGGAATTTCAATTAAAGTTTACAATTTATTGAATAGAGACAAGCAAGCAGTGCTGGATGCACGGGGGATCCTTCCACCTAACGTGCATACCGTCATACAATACTACAGGGTTTATATTCAGTTACTTAATTAATAACAATTAGTAAAAACACGCCTAAGTTTACACTCATTGGTCAGTGATAAGCATCCCACTTGCCGTTGGTCAGCCGTAGTTAAATTAGCCACGCTTGCCATGTAGATTAGCACGCATGCTCTTTACAGGTTGGGGGGGGCAAGTCTTTTTGGTCCTGAATTGGGTCGGTGGTCGCAATCTCCCCCTGCTGGAATTACCTTTCCCCTAGTTTTCATGCTTCAGTGCCTTCTGAGCCAAGAAGTTCCCTGTTATCACCACTGGCTGATTTGTGGCCTTCCCCATCTTGGCACTCTCCTTTGTATCAGGATGCTTCCACTGTTAGCAACAAATCGCCAATCAACATTCCAATCATTAAGACAGTTAGCAAGTCAATTGAACGGCCCTCGGTTACACAAGCACAAACAGTTCCATATTGACACGAATCAGATGAACACATTTTACATAACTATCAAGCCTCGGGGCAGATTTCTGGGTGATATTCTTAAGTTGCTTAGTCAAAACCAAAACAACATGCCCAAAAACTAACAATAAGTGCACCTTAACCACCCAAGGATGTTCAAGATACAAAAACGTTGCTGTAACAAAGGCACAGACATCATAGAACAAAGTTGCAAAGGTACTATTCTGTATTTCCTCCATATAAAATCTCTCAGAGGAGGAGGTATAATTGCTAATTGCCTCAACAAGGTGGTATCCGAAGTACAGTAACGGTTTCAGCAAAAACCCCAAATACCAGATAAAGCTGAAAACGAGTGTTTGTATAACAAATCTTGTAGGCAAAACATTACTAATCACAGCAGAACACAGCAGACTCAACAAACCAACACCGATTTTTAACACCAACTGCAAAAAGGACAACATGGTGCTGTGACCAGCAGCTGTTGTTATCTCCAACCCTTGAGCCCCACGTTGGGCGCCAAAAAGACTGTCGTGGTTTAGCGGCAGCTCAGCCCCACACAGTCGCTCGCTCACTCCCCCACCGGTAGATGGGGGAGAGAATCAGAAGGGTAACGCTCGTGGGTTGGGATAAGAACAGTTTAATAATTAAAATTAAAAGAAACAACAATAGAAATGCAATGTAAAGGAGAACAACGAGAGGCGCAAAGCCCCGAGGGAGGGGGAAGGGAGGGGAGAGGGGGAACGAACCGCTGAAACAAACCACGTGCGTCGCATCGGCTCACCGCCCACCGACCCGACGCCGCGCCGCCTCCGTGCTGCCGCTGCCACCCCAATATACTGGTCATGGTGTCACATGGTATGGAATGAACCTGCCATTGGCCAGTCGGGGTCAGCCGCCCCCACCGTGGCCCTGCCCCTCCCAGCCTCCCGCCACGCGGCAGAGCGCGGGAAGCTGGAAAGGTAGCCGACCCCCACAGTGAGGAGAATTAACCCCTTCTCAGCCAAAACCAGCACGGTGAAATACAATATCTTCTTTGAAGGGATACCCCTCTCTCACCGTGGACAGGAGTCGCTTCCAGAGGCTGAGGGCTTGTGTTCCTTTTCCAATTGCTTTATCAATGCCCCCTTCCCTAGAGAGGGATCCGAGTTGTTTGGCTTCCTTCCCCTCTAATTCCAAACTACTGGCCCCATTATCCCAGCATCGGAGCAGCCAGGTGATAACGTGCTCACCTGAATGACGCCCAAAATCTTTCCATATATCCAGCAGCTCACTCAAGGATAGAGATCGGGTAGTTTCCATTTCTTGTACACATTCTTCCTCTTCCTTCTCCTCTTCTCTTGATGGCCCTGGTTCCTCGTAATCTCTTTCTAAACGAGTTGACCTTCTCTTCCATGATTTCTTCTTGTGTATAGGGGCGACTGATACTGGCACAGGTTGGTCCTCTGGTTTAGCTGCAACGCTTGGCACTGGGGTTGGAGCAGCTGCAGTGCCTGTCATGGGGGTTTGAGTGGCCGCAGTCCTCGTCGCTGGGGTTGGAGTAGCTGCAGTGTCTGTCGTGGGGGTTTGAGTGGCCACAGTGCTTGTCACTGGGGTTGGAGTAGCTCCCTTCTCTTTCCCTTGGGGGTAGTGAATAGTGTTAAATAGGGCTCGATAGGCATAAGCCAGGCCCCAGCACATTGCAGTGATTTGTATCTTTCTGGAATTGCCAGGGTGACAACAAAATTCCTCCAAATATTCTACTAATTTTTCAGGATTCTGCACTTGTTCAGGGGTGAAGTCCCACACCATGGGGGGTGCCCACCATCTTAGGCATTTGCCCATACTATCCCACATACCCTGCCACGCATAGCTATCGAGCCTTGGGACAGATCTCTGGATTATATTCTTAAATTGCTTACTAACCTTAGACAGATCTGATACCACCTGCCAAAGCAATATCAACAGGTATCTCTTAACTACCCAAGGATGTTCAAGATACTGAAAAGTTGTTGTAATGAAGGAGGAGACATTACAGAAGATGGTAGCTACGGTGCCATTCTGTATTTCCTCCATAAAAAACTTCTCAGAGGAGGAGGTATAATTGCTAATTACCTCCATGAGGTGGTAGCTGTAGTACAGTAATGGCTTCCATGCAAGACCTAAATAACTAATAACAGTCAAGGCCAGTGTTTTAATAACAAGTCTCCTAGGCAAAACATCTCTAATCACTGCAGAGCACAGCAAACTGACAAAACCAACAGTGAGTTTTAACATGTACTTTACAATCAGCATGGTAAAGACTGGACAAACTAATACTGAGAGCAGATGAATCAATGCTGTGACCAGCAACTGTTATTATCTCAAACCCTTCGTGCCCCACGTTGGGCGCAAAAAATAGACTGTCATGGTTCAGCCTCAGCTGGCAACTGAACACCATGCAGCCGCTCGCTAACTCCCCCCCCACCCCTGTGGGATGGGGAAGAGAATCGGACGAGCAAAAGAACTTGTGGGTTGAGATAAGCACAGTTTAATGATTACAGTAAAATGATAATAATAGTACCAATGATTATGATAATAATGACAATAATGTTAATATAATAAAATGGAAAAGGAAGGGAAAGGGAAAAAAGGAAAAAAAAAAAAACACGGAAACACAAACGATACAACCGCTCACCACCCGCCGACCGATGCTGCCCGTCCCCGAGCTGCGATTGCCTCCTCCTCCCCCGGCCAGCCCCTCCCAGGTCACATACTGGGCATGATGTTACATGATATGGAAGATCCCTTTGGTCAGTTTGAATCCGCTCTCTTAGCTGTGCCCCCTCCCCTCCCGGCTTCTTGTGCACCCAGCAGAGCATGGGAAGCTAGAAATGTCCTTGACTAGTACAAGCGCTACCCAGCAACAGCCCAAACATCTGTGTGTTATCTCAACAGGTTTTTTCCATGCTAATTTCAAAGCACAGCACTATACCAGCTAGAGTGAAGAAAATTAACTCTATCCCAGCTAAAACCATGACAGAAACAAATATCTCTTCCTCGCTAGTCTCTGCTGTGGAGAAACTATCCCAAGAGGTCCAGCAACTCAAAGAAGATATGTCCTACTCCCCACCTCTACAGAGCAGTGTCTCAGCTGTTAGGAATAAGCATCCTTTGGCTCAAAGGAGGGGATACACACCACGGGCCACCCTATGGTGCTACCTGCGTGACCACAGAGAGGACATGATGAGGTGGGATGGCAAGCCTACGTCGACCCTACAGGCACGAGTGCGTGAACTGCAAGGAAGAACAGTCACTCAGGGAGGCTCTTCCAGGAAAGCTGCTGCTCCAATTTCCAGCGAGCAAGTCCCCAGACAGAGGAGTAGAAGCGCAGATTTTATTTCTAAGCCTAATAGAAGGACTCCTGATTCACATTTACAGGAAGTGAGTTGTGACTGCCATGATCAAGACTAGAGGGGCCCTGCCTCTAGCCAGGTGGAGGAAAGGGATAACCGGGCTTACTGGACTGTGTGGATCCGATGGCCTGGCATGTCCAACCCACAGGAGTATAAAGCTTTAGTGGACACCGGCACACAGTGCACCCTAATGCCATCAAGCTATATAGGGACAGAACCCATTAGCATTGCTGGAGTGACAGGGGGATCCCAAGAGCTAACTGTATTGGAGGCCGGAGTGAGCCTCACTGGGAATGAGTGGTAAAAGCACCCCATTGTGACTGGCCCAGAGGCTCCGTGCATCCTTGGCATAGACTACCTCAGGAGAGGGTATTTCAAGGACCCAAAAGGGTACAAGTGGGCTTTTGCTGTAGCTGCCTTGGAGACGGAGAGAATTAAACAGCTGTCTGCCTTGCCTGGCCTCTCAAAGGACTATTCTGTTGTAGGGTTGCTGAAGGTCAAAGAACAACAGGTGCCAATCGCCACCACAACAGTGCACCGGCAGCAATATCGCACCAACAGAGACTCTCTGATCCCCATCCATGAGCTCATTCACCAACTGAGGAGCCAAGGAGTCATCAGTAAGACCCACTCACCCTTTAACAGTCCCATATGGCCAGTGCGGAAGTCTAATGGAGAGTGGAGACTAACAGTAGACTATCGTGGCATGAACAAAGTCACGCCGCCATTGAGTGCTGCTGTGCTAGATATGCTAGAACTTCAATACGAACTGGAGTCCAAGGCAGCCAAGTGGTATGCCACAACCGATATTGCTAATATCTCTAATACGTTTTCCTCAATCCCTCTGGCAGCAGAGTGCAGGCCACAGTTTGCTTTTACTTGGAGGGGCGTCCAGTAAAACTGGAATTGACTGCCCCAGGGGTGGAAACACAGTCCTACCATTTGCCATGGACTGATCCATAATGCATTGGAACAAGGTGGAGCTCCAGAACACCTTCAATACATTGATGACATCATTGTGTGGGGCAACACGGCAGAAGAAGTTTTTGAGAAAGGGAAGAAAATAGTCCAAATCCTTCTGAAGGCCAGTTTTGCCATAAAACAAAGTAAGGTCAAGGGACCTGCAGAAAAGATCCAGTTCTTAGAAATCAAATGGCAAGATGGTCGGCGTCAGATTCCAATGGATGTGATCAACAAAATAGCAGCCATGTCTCCACCAACTGGCAAAAAGGAAACACAAGCTTTCTTGGGCATTGTGGGTTTTTGGAGAATGCATATTCCAAATTACAGTCTGATCGTAAGCCCTCTCTATCAAGTGACCTGGAAAAAGAATGATTTCAAATGGGACCCTGTGCAATGACAAGCCTTTGAACAGATTAAACGAGAAATAGTTCATGCAGTAGCTCTTGGGCCAGTCCGGGCAGGACAAGATATAAAAAATGTTCTCTACACTGCAGCCGGGGAGAATGACCCTACCTGGAGACTCTGGCAGAAAGCACCTGGGGAGACCTGAGGATGACCCCTAGGGTTTTGGAGTCGTGGATACAGAGCGGCCCGAAGCCCGCTATACTCCAGTTGGAAAAAGAGATATTGGCAGCATATGAAGGGGTTCGAGCTGCTTCAGAAGTGCTTGGTACTGAGGCACAGTTGCTCTTGGCACCCCGAGTGCCAGTGCTGGGCTGGATGTTCAAAGGAAAGGTCCCCTATACACATCATGCAACGGATGCTACAGCGAGTAAATGGGTTGCACTGATCACCCAATGGGCTTGAACAGAAAACCCTAGTCACCCAGGAATCTTGGAAGTGATCATGGATTGGCCAGAAGGAAAAGATTTTGGGCTATCACCAGCGGAGGAGGTGACATGTGCTGAAGGAGTCCCACTGTAAAACAAACTGCCAGAAATTGATAAGCAATACATCCTGTTCACTGATGAGTCCTGTCATCTTGTGGGAAATCATGTCGCGGTTTAGCCAGCAACTCAGCCCCACAGTCGCTCGCTCACTCCCCCACCGGTGGGATGAGGGAGAGAATCAGAAGGGTAACGCTTGTGGGTTGAGATAAGAACATTTTAACAATTGAAATAAAGAAAACAACAACAAAAATGCAATGGCAAGGAAAACAATGAGAGGCGTGAAACCTGGCGGGGAGGGGGGAGTGGGATGAACCACCAAAACGAATTGCACACAACACAGCCGCTCACTGCCCCCTGACCTGACACTGCGCCTCCCCGAGCTGCAACTGCCCCCCTTAATATACTGGTCATGGTGTCACATGGTATGGAATGAACATCCCATTGGCCACTCGGGGTCAGCTGCGCTGGCCGTGGCCCCGCCCCTCCCAGCCTCCTGCCCATGCAGCAGAGCGTGGGAAGCTGGAAAGGTCCCCGACCACCACAGGCACCTCAATGAAGAGAATTAACCCCTTCTCAGCCAAAAAAAGCACAACCAGCCTCTGGGAAAATCGAAAGATACAATGGGCTATTAAAAACAATACTGAGAGCAATGAGGGGTGGAGCATTTAAACACTGGTATACACATTTAGCAGAAGCCACTTGGGTAGTCAACACGAGGGGATCTGGCAGGCGAGCTGGCCCTGCCCAATCAGAACCCTTACATACTGTGGAAGGGGATAGAGTCCTTTTAGTTTATGTAGAAAATACATTGGGAAAACTGCCTGGGTTATTCCTGCCTCAGGTAGAGGCAAACCCATTTGTGGGATTGCTTTTTCTCGAGGACCTGGGTGCACTTAGTGGGTGATGCGGGAGGATGGAGGAGTCCGGTGTGTGCCTCAAGGGGATTTGATTTTGAGTGAAAACAGCCAATGAACTGAATGGTATGCTGTTAATTGCTATTTAATGTTGTATCTCATCACTCCTATGGTTGATATATGCCATATCAATGGTATCATGTTGGGAATCTCCCAGGTTAATAAAAAAAATATGAGCTTTCACTGAACCAAGCAAAGTGCAGTGGTATTAGAACAAGGACAGTGCAGCCATGATGGAACGAGGACTGACTTCAGCATGGAACAGTCCAACACCACACACAGCACCTCTCTGAAAGAATCGTACAATAGATGGAACCCAAAGTCATGGACTAAATGAACTAAATGGACATTTTACAGGAGTGTTCCATAGAGTAGGGGAATGATAAATGAAATCTGTATATTCTGTTAATGGATGAGAAGTCGGGTAGGGCTTATTGAAGTTGTATTGGACAGTATGGGACCTGAGCATAACGTGAATGATATGGAATAAGGGGTGGATACTGTCATGGTTTTAGCTGGGATAGAGTTAATTTTCTTCACTGTAGCTGGCATAGTGCTGTGCTTTGGACTTAGTATGAAAACAATGTTGATAACACAACGATGTTTTGGTTGTTGCTGGGTAGTGCTTATACTAGTCAAGGACTTTTCTAGCTTCCCATGCTCTGCTGGGCGCACAACAGCTAAGAGAGCGGATTCAAACTGGCCAAAGGGATATTCCATATCATGTAACGTCATGCCCAGTATGTTAACTGGGAGGAGCTGGCTGGGGGAGGGAGGGAGCAATCGCGGCTCGGGGACCGGCAGCGTCGGTCAGTGGGTGGTGAGTGGTTGCATCACTTGTTGTTTGGGTTTTTTCCCCTCCTCCCGAGGTTTCACCTCTCTCTTTCTCAATATTTTCCTTTTAATTATATTATTATTATATTTTATTTTAGTTATTAAACTGTTCTTATCTCAACCCACGAGTTTTCTTACTTTGGCCCTTCCGATTCTCTCCCCCATCCCACAGGGGTGGGGGGAGTTAGCGAGCAGCTGTGTGGTGTTTAGTTGCTGACTGGGGCTAAACCATGACAGGGGTGTTCCTCTAAGAAGGTGACATTGCCAACAGACCATCTGAAGTTTCTCTACACCAATGCACATAGAATGGGCAACAAGCAGGAAGAGTTGGAAGCCACCATGCTGCTAGAAATGTACGACCTAGTTGCCATTACTGAAACCTGGTGGGACAAATCCCATGACTGGAGCACAGCTATCAATAGCTACCAGCTTTTCAGAAGGGACAGGTGAGGAAGGAGGGGCAGAGGGGTTGCCCTCTATGTCAAGAAATGGATAGATTGTGAAGAGCTGTCTCTGAAGAATAGCCATGAGCAGGTCTAAAGCTTATGGGCAAGAATTAGAGACAGAAGCAACAAAAGGAACCTTGTGGATGGTATTTACTACAGGCTGCTACAAGGGGATCCTAGTAATGAAGCCTTCTTACTCCAGCTGCAGGAGGCATCATGCTTGCAGGCTCTCGTCCTGCTGGGGGACTTCAACCACCCTGACGTCTGCTGGAAAAGTAGCATGGTGAGCTGTAGGCAGTCCAGGAGATTCCTAGAATGCGTTGAGGATAACTTCTTAAGCCAGGTAATAGACAGCCCTACCCAAGGGGATGCGATACTGGACCTGATAATCACCAATGCAAGTGAGCTAATCAGTGACGTCAAGATTGGAGGCAGCCTGGGCTGCAATAGCCATGCACTGGTGGAGTTTGCAGTCCTGACAGATATGCGACAAGCAAAGAGTAATGTCAGGACCCTGAGTTTTAGGAAAGCAAACTTCCAGCTGTTCAAGGAGTTAGTCAATAGGACCCCCTGGGAAACTGCCCTCAGGGACAAGGAAGAAGAACACAGCTGGCAGTTTAAGGACAAATGGGATCAAGCACACCATCAGCAAGTTTGAAGATGACACCAAGCTGAGTGGTGCAGTTGACATGCCTGAGGGATGGGATGCCTTTCAGAGAGACTCAGACAAGATCAAGAAGTGGGCCCCTGTGAACCTCATGAGGTTCAACAAGGCCAAGTGCAAGGTCCTGCACCTGGGTCAGGGCACCCCCTGGTATCAATACAGGCTGGGTGATGAAGGGATTGAGAGCAGCCCTGCCAAGAAGGTCTTGGTAGATGAAAAGCTGGACATGAGCTGGCAATGTGTGTTCGCAGCCCAGAAAGCCAACTGTATCCTGGGCTGCTTCTTTAAGCATGGCCAGCAGGTCAAGGGAGGTGATTCTGCCCCTCTGCTCTGGTGAGACTGCGTCCAGCTCTGGAGGCCTCAACACAGGAAGGACATGGAGCTGTTGGAGCGGGTCCAGAGGAGGACCACAAAAATGATCAGAGGGATGGAACACCTCTCCTTATGAAGAAAGGCTGAGAGATTTGGGGTTGTTTAGCCTGTGGGGAGACCTTACTGCAGCCTTCCAGTACTTAAAAGAAATATGGGGAAAGAGTTTTTAGTAGGGCCTGTAGCGATAGGACAAGGGGTAATGGTTTTAAACTAAAAGAGGGTAGATTCAGACTAGACATAACGAAGACATTTTTTACGATGAGGGTGGTGAAACAGTGGAACAGGTTGCCCAGAGAGGTGGTAGATGCCCCATCCCTGGAAACATTCATGGTCAGGTTGGATGGGGCTCTGAGCAACCTGATCTAGTTGAAGATGTCCCTGCTCATTGCAGAGGGGTTTGGACTAGATGACCTTTAAAGGTCCCTTCCAACCCAAACCATTCTATGATTCTGTGATAAAATCCCAGCTGACTCTGAACATGTTCAAGACTTGCTGCTCCAGCTGGATGTGCATCAGTCTATGAAGCCTGATGGGATTCATCCCAAGGTACTGAAAGAGCTGGCTGATGTCATCATGGGACCTCTCTACATTATTTTTCAATAGTCTTGGGAGTCTAGAGAGGTCCCAATTGACTGGAAGCTGGCAAACGTCCTAATTCTCAGGAAGGGTAAGGAGGAAGACCCTGGTAATTACAGGCCTGTCAGTCCCACTTCAGTGCCTGGTAAAATTATGGAGAAGGTTATTCTGGGAGTTACTGAAAAACACTTGAGAGACAATGCAGTCATTGGTCATAGCCAGCATGGGTTCAAGAGGGGAAAGTCCTGCTTAACTAACTTAATTTCCTTTTATGACAAGGTCACGCATCTAGTTGACCAAGGGAAGCCAGTACATGTGGGGTTTTTGGATTTTAGCAAAGCTTTTGATACCGTCTCTCACAGTATCCTTCTGGATAAACTTGATCTAGTTGAAGATGTCCCTGCTTGCTGCAGGGGTGTTGGACTGGATGACCTTTAAATGTCCCTTCCAACCCAAACCATTCTACGATTCTATGATTCTAAGCCTGTAAAATATGGCTAAATAATAGGATACAGATTGCCTTTATATTTCATGTTGATCTACAACATAATATTTTTTATTTATGTAACTCCATAATGTGTTTGGTGCTTTCTCTGTCAGACCCATCCGGATACCTCTAAAACATGTATAAAGGCACACGGTTGGGGTCAGCACTGTACCAGGCTGGGTTAAGCACAATATTTCTTTTTTCCCTTTTGCTGTTGTTAGAAAGTGTACTGCATGACAAAAATAAGAGTCCTTATCTAAAAGGCAGTGCATTAAAAACCTTCAGTAAATAAACAGATTGTATTCCCCCTTTAGCCTATATGGAGGGATGTTTGATTTACTCTTTTTTTTCTTTTTTTTTCTTTTAACTGGTGGTATCAGTTTTTGTAAAGCAAACCTGTTTCTGTCCATGATTTGCTCCTTTTTTTTTTTTTTTTTAACTGTAGTCTCTGTCTCTCTTCAAAGCAATAAAAAATGAGTTAATCTTGCAACAACATTTCTTGGAATGTCATGGATTGTTCTTGTGAATTTGACATATCAGTTGACTTCAGGGACTGGACCCCTTGTACTGGTTGAAGGATATGATTAAAAAACAACTAAGGAATCTGTGTTATGATTTTGTCCTAGTCAGTGTTCTGATAGAAATTAACACAGTGGAGTTCTATCAGTGAATTCAAACTGCTTACTACATCATGGCTGGAAGGAGGATCAGGGGGACTACAGGCCTGTCAGGCTGACCTTGGTACTGGGGAAGGTTATGGAGTGGTTAACCTTGAGTGTGCTCACCAGGCATGTGCAGGACAACCAGGGAATCAGGCCCAGCCATCATGGGTTCATGAAAGGCAGGTCCTGCCTGACCAACCTGATCTCCTTCTATGACCAGGTGACCCACCTGGTGGACGAGGGAAAGGCTGTGGATGTTGTCTACCTGGACGTTAGCAAAGCCTTTGATACTGTCTCCCACAGTATCCTCCTAGAGAAGCTGGTGGCTCATGGCTTGGATGGGTATACTCTTCGCTGGGTAAAAAACTTGCTGGATGGCCGAGCCCAGAGAGTTGTGGTGAATGGAGCTAAATCCAGTTGGTGGCCAGTCACGAGCGGGGTTCCCCAGGGCTCAGTGTTGCGGCCAGTCTTATTTAATATCTTTATCAATGATCTGGATGAGGGGATTGATTGCACCCTCAGTAAGTTTGCATATGACCCCAAATTGGGTGGGAGTGTTCACAGAATCACAGAATCACAGAATCCCAGGTGGGAAGGGACCTCAGCGATCATCTAGTCCAACCTTTCCAGGAAGAGCACAGTCTACACAAGTGGACCAGCACCCTGTCCAGATGACTATTAAAGGTGTCCAATGTGGCCGAGTC
Source organism: Phalacrocorax aristotelis (assembly GCF_949628215.1). Classification (NCBI taxonomy): domain Eukaryota; kingdom Metazoa; phylum Chordata; class Aves; order Suliformes; family Phalacrocoracidae; genus Phalacrocorax; species Phalacrocorax aristotelis. The sequence continues at coordinate 14,527,975 of NC_134310.1, read as the reverse complement.
AACCACTTCCCTGGGGAGATTATTCCAATGGTTGACTGTCCTCAATGTGAAAAATTTTCCTCTGATGTCCAATCGGAATGTCCCCAAGAGCAATTTGTGTCCATTCCCCCTTGTCCTCTCCATGTGACTCCGTGTAAAAAGGGAGTCTCCGTCTTCTTTGTAACTACCCCTTAAGTACTGGTACATGGTGATGAGAACCCCTCTGAGCCTCCTTTTCTCAAGGCTGAACAAACCCAGTTCTCCCAGCCTATCCTCATATGGCAGGCTTCCCAGTCCTTTGATCATCTTGGTGGCCCTTCTCTGGACCCCTTCCAGCCTGTCTACATCCTTTTTGTATAGCGGGGACCAGAGTGTCGATCTGCTTGAGGGCAGGAAGGCTCTGCAGAGGGACCTGGACAGGCTGGATCGATGGGCCGAGGCCAACGGTATGAGGCTTAACAAGGCCAAGTGCACTTTGGTCACAACAACCCCATGCAATGCTACAGGCTTGGGGAAGAGTGGCTGGAAAGCTGCCTGGCAGAGAAGGACCTGGGGGTGCTGGTTGACAGCCGCCTGAACATGAGCCAGCGGTGTGCTCAGGTGGCCAAGAAGGCCAACGGCATCCTGGCTTGTATCAGGAATAGTGTGGCCAGAAGGAGTAGGGAAGTGATTGTGCCCCTGTACTCAGCACTGGTGAGGCCACACCTTGAATACTGTGTTTAGTTTTGGGCCCCTCACTACAAGAAGGACATCGAATTGTTGGAGCATGTCCAGAGAAGGGCAACAAAGCTGGTGAAGGGTCTAGAGAGCAAGTCTTATGAGGAGAGGTTGAGGGAACTGGGGTTGTTGAGTCTGGAGAAGAGGAGGCTGAGGGGAGACCTTATTGCTCTCTACAACTACCTGAAAGGAGGTTGTAGTGAGGTGGGTGTTGGTCTCTTCTCCCAGGTCACTAGCGATAGAATGAGAGGAAACAGCTTCAAGCTGTGTCAGGGAGGTTTAGATTGGATATTAGGAAAAATTTCTTTACTGAAAGAGTGGTCAGGCATTGGAACAGGCTGCCCAGGGAGGTGGTGGAGTCACCATCCCTGGAGGTACTTAGAAGATGTATAGATGTGGCATTTCAGGGCATAGTTTAGGAGACATGGTAGTGTTGGGTTGACAGTTGGACTTGATTATCCTAGATATCTTTTCCAAGCTTAATGATTCTATGATTCTGTATTTGGCACATCTTATGCCCACCTCTCTGGACACTTACATTGTTTTCTTCCTTTTCCTTGGCTATAAAAAAACCCAACCTAAACTATGAGTTTCCTTACTGTTTCCTTACAGATTAATTCCTTAGGCTGCTTATTTTGTCTTTCCCTCTGCTATCCTGATTGCCACAAATGCAGTTCTTCCCTGGGAGAGTGGCTTTGGAGGCCCGAGTGCATTGTGCTCTCACAATACCCTGTAGGGAGCAGGGGCCCCACTGACTCAGAAGCCCGTAAGTGGTATCTTGGAGGAGGCCCAACATGAGCAAAACTAAGGCCTCTGACATACTTCTCCACTTGTTCAAAGAACAGTTGGGAGTGCTGTCAATTTTTCCAGACTACCATGTTTTAAATAAATTGATCCTATATCCACCAAATAGTTTTGTTTCAATACTTTGGAAGGATATTATGTCTTGGGAAATTAACATTTCTGTGCACCCTCACCATACATCTTCCCTACCTAAAATCTCTACAAATTTATGTCTATTCTGCATGGTCTTTGACAAGAAATTTTAGTGAGCTTCTCTTAAAAACATAATTGAGAGACCTGACAGAAGTAGAAAAGGCTGTATTGCAGATCCCTGATGATCTCTCCAGCAAAACATTTAAGCAAATCCTTAAAGACCATTTATGAATTTTCCAAAACCAATTGGTTTATTCACGTGCTTGGGATTAAGGAAGTGCTTAAAAGTTCTGCAGGATCAGGTGTTTGGGGGACTGTATGTTTGCAAAGCAATGCTCAAAGTGGGAATTTTTCTCCCATCATTCTGGATTGTTTTTTCACTAGAAATGTGAAAATATTTGGGTTTGCATTTCTAATTGTTGCACAAATTTGGCATGAACTGGACTCAGACAATCTGATACAATTGTTATTAATTATTCTAGGACTCCTAAATGTTGATGTAATGTAGCAATGTACAGTTTTTTTCAGGGGGAGGGGACTAGAGAGGGGGAAGAGGTCTTAACCTCGTAATATTTAAAACCCAGTTCTATAGGGAATTTAAAGGATGTCTTCGCTAAAAGCAGATGCATATATACATATGTGTTTACATATATGTTCACACACAGTCAAGCTTGCTATAGGCCCTACAGGAATAGGATTGATCTTGGGTAAAGTCATCCCCTAATTAATGGGCAACTGGTCACTCAGGCAGGAGGGTCAAAGGCTCTGGCTGTGCCAGATGGCTGTGTTCAGTTGGTTGTGGAAACTGAATAAACTTAACCATGTTAGTCAAAAGGGTCATAAGGTCAAGGCAGATTAACGTTTTGTAAATCCTAAAAGTAGAGGACAGCATTTCCAGTTCAGTTACTAGGGAATGTATTACAGCTGTCGTGTCAACTCTATTCCTTAAACAGCAATCACGTCACTGCTCCCAGGTGGCCTTTGCTGAACTGACTGTATCTTATGAAATTATCCTTGAGCTGGGCTTGAATTTACACCTTGGATATAGCTGGCAACAAAATCTCAGTAGCAGAATGTGCTGGTTTCAGCTGGGATAGAGTTAATTTTCTTCACTGTAGCTGGTATAGTGCCGATGGCACATTGATGTTTTAGTTGTTGTTAAGTAGTGGCTAAATGTTGCTAAGTTGGTAAGCAGCGCCTATACTAGTTAGGGACCTTTCCAGCTTCCCATGCTCTGCCAGGTGGGCAAGAAGCCGGGAGGAGAGGGGCCACAGCCAAGACAGCGGATCCAAACTGGCCAATGGGATATTCCATATCATATGATGTCATGACCAGTATATTAACTAGGGGAGTTGGCGTAAGGGGGGAGTGGTTGTGACTGAGGGACTGGTGGTGTCGGGTCAGCGGGTGGTGAGGGGCTGCATCACTTCTCTGTTTTTGTTGTTCACCACCACCCCCCCCTCGGGTTTCACATCTCTCTCTCGTTATTTTCCTTTTCATTATATTATTATTGTTTTTGTTGTTATTATTATTGTTTTATTTTAATTATTAAGCTGTTCTTATCTCAACACATGAGTTTTCTCAGTTTTACCCTTCTGATTCTCTCCCCCATCCCGCTGGTGGGGGAGTGAGCGAGCGACTGTGTGGGGCTTAGTTGCAGGCTGGGGCTAAACCACAACACAGACAAAGCTGTGTCTGGCCATATAGTCTCTGTATTTACTTAGCTCATTGGACAGGTTTAAAGTTGGTGCAGGTGTGTCAAACACCGCAGTGTAACCAATGCTGACATGGACTGGAAGAGCTGGATTAGCAAGACAACATTTCCATAAATGCTTTGCTGTAGCTAGAGTTAAATATATTCTAATTCTAAGAAGGTACAGATTAGATCCCAATATTATGTTCTCAAAATTCTTCAAAATATGACAGCAACTTCTTTCAGCTTTCCATTTTAAAATCTGCAGTTTGTACTATGTAGACACACAGGAAACTTCTCCCAAATATTATCAAATACTATGGCTTCTAGACAGTCAATGGGAACATTAATATTTGTATTCATCTCTGCTCTTCGTAATGCTTTCCTTCCTTGGAGATACTTGGGACTGCCTTCTAAACAGTCCAGAAGCCAGACTTACAATGCAGCTACAAAAGATGTACCCACAAAAACAAGTGGTCTTTACTGAGCTCTATGGCAATTAAGTTTTTACCAGTCTGGAGTGAAAAAGACAGCTCTGATTAGATACACAGATACAGATTTATTCTGGAAGTCAAGGAGCCATTATATTTGACATCTTCTAGACATTATGTAGTACGTACTGTACAAACAAGTACTGAGTTCACTAGAGGGGAAGATAATACTGCTAATAGACTTCTGGAAACATTTTACTGAATGCTGTATAAATTAAGGCTTTTAGTCTAAGGCCAAAAAGAGATGCAAATGGAAGAAGATTCAGAAGCAATGAATTTACTACTTACACAATTAGAACTAACCACAGAACAAGAGCAGACCTGCTAAGGTAACACAAAATAAAAAACTAAGGCTAAAGGTTTGACCAAGTATGTCTAGAAATAGTTTGATAAATTAAATACATGCACTTGCCATATTTGTATAGAAGGAACCTTACATTAGAGATTATGATAACAAAAGGTGGTATCTGCCCATTTGATGTTCACGCTTAGCTTCTGAGCTGGTTTTGGCTGAGAAGGGGTTAATTCTCCTCACTGTGGGGGTGGGCTACCTTTCCAGCTTCCCGTGCTCTGCCATGTGGCGGGAGGCTGGGAGGGGGAGGGCCACGGTGGGGGCGGCTGACCCCGACTGGCCAATGGCACGTTCATTCCACACCATGTGACACCATGACCAGTATATTAAGGGGGGGCAGTTTACGGCTCGAAAGAGGTGTGGTGTTGGGTCGGTGGGTGGCTGCATTGCGTGCGGTTTGTTTTGGCAGTTCATTCCCTTCCCCCCCCCCCCCCCCCCCGGGTTTCATGCCTCTCGTTCTCCTTTCCACTGTGTTTTTGTTGTTGTTTTTTCTTTTTTTAATTGTAATTATTAAACTGTTCTTATCCCAACCCACGAGCGTTACCCTTCTGATTCTCTCCCCCATCTACTGGTGGGGGAGTGAGCGAGCGAGCGACTGTGTGGGGCTGAGTTGCTGGCTAAACCATGACAGCTTCCCACCTGGAGGTGCAATAGACCCTTTTTATCAATTTCATATTTAAAGCCCACCTAGTAGGAACTTGCCTTTTTTTTTCCTTCCTTTTTCTTTTATTGTAACACATTCAGGAATTTTAATATTAAGACCATGCTTTCTGTTTATTTTAAGCAGTTGTATTGCTTAGGTATTTATTTCCTGCAATATTTGCATTGTGTCAGTTAGAATCATTCACAGAAATCAGTAATTTCAGTAAAGGCCTTACTAAACCAGTTCCTTGGAATACTTTATTTTTCTGAAATTGGCCCCTTGAAGTTTTCTGTTCCCAACTCATGTCCAAGGGTCTATAACTTCTGCTTCCCATTTCCACTGCCTGCTCTGTCATGCGGTACACTAGCTTGTGGTGTGGTCACAGCTGCCCATCATCTGCCTGGAGATTGGGGTGACTGTGCTACTAACCAAAAGAGTTAGAGGGAGATCTGGGCCGTAATTTGACTATTCACAAACTTGCAGTGAGACTTTAACCAAGTCTTGTGGAGCGAGATAAGGACAGGGAAGGATCACTCACCTATTACCATCACAGGCAAAACAGACTCAACTTGGGGAAAGTAATTTAATTTATTAACAATCAAATCAGAGTAGGGTAATGAGAAATAAAACCAAATCTTAAAACACCTTCCCCCCACCCCTCCCTTTTACCTGGGCTCAACTTCACTCCTGATTTCTCTACCTCCTACCCCCGAGTGGTGCAGGGAAACAGGGAATGGGGATTTTGGTCAGTTCATCACACGTTGTCTCTGCCACTCCTTCCTCCTCACACTCTTCCCCTGCTCCAACACAGGGTTCCTCCCACAGGAGACAGTCCTCCACTAACTTCTCCAACATGGGTCCTTCCCATGGGCTACAGTTCTTAACAAACTGCTCCAGCATGCATCCCTTCCACAGGGTGCAGTCCTTCAGGAACAGACTGCTCAGCCTCCTTTGGGCACGTTCACCTGTTCCAGCATGGGGTCCTCCATGAATTGCAGGTGGATATCTGCTACACCCATTAACCTACAGGGGCTGCAGGGGGACAACCTGCATCACCATGGTTTTCACCACAGGCTGCAGGGGAATCTCTGCTCCAGCACCTGGAGCACCTCCTCCCCCTCCTTCTTCACAGACCTTGGTGTCTGCAGAGTTGTTTCTCTTGCATATTCTCACTCCTCTCTCCCAGCTGCTGTTCTGCAGCAGCTTTTTTCCCCCCTTCTTAAATATGTTATTACAGAGGTGTGTTGCGTTAATGGTAGGAGTCTGAGGAGTGGCTAGGGAGAGACCCTACTGTTGAGTCACGAGGTTCAGACAGGACCCCCCTTGCTTTCTAAACTCCTTCTCTGAGAGGAGTCTAGGTGCAACTAAGTTCAGTCTTAGTCTCAGACTTGGTCAACAGTTTATTTTCTAAGGGTTGTAGAAGTAACCACTCATCAGAGTATTTGTTGTTAGTAACTAATTTGGCAGATGCCCAGGCCAGTCACGTTCAATGAGAACAATCACAGCTAGCTTAACGAATAGTGCAATTTATTAAAGCAACAGATACACAGGTTCTTTGGGTTACCGGTGATAAGATTGCTGGTTACAAGACACACAAATACTAAGAAGATGAGTAACACTGCTAGGCTACAAATGCATTAAGCAAATATGAAGCATTGGAGATTTAAAGTGAAGCTATAGAGAGGTTTTTAAGTTTTCTCAGGGAAACAGTTGGTATAACCAGATGTTTTAATCTTACCCAAAGGTGTCCCAGTGTGGGGGGAAAGAGAGGCTCAGCCTGTCGACAGGTCCCAGAAGTCAGGGTGGTATGCGATGGTATCTTCCCCAACACCCTCTTTCTTTTCACACATTTTATACTATTTTTGATCTTTCAGGTGGAGCTTGAGTGACTCTAGTCACATATACCTTTATTATGATTGGTGTAAAATTTCCTCGCTTTACTTTTTAAGGTGTAGACTAGAAAAATTCAAAGCGCATGTCCAGTGAGGGGCGGTCGCACCTTAGAGGTGGATAGCTTTTGGGATGGAGGTGTGTTTTGGTATTATAATGTTATAATGAGCAAAGTTCACCAAAAGGATAGCATTTTGTCAAAAGTATGATGGACTGTTGGCCCAGGGCAGCAAATATGCAGGGTACCAGCTCCATGGTACCTCAAGTTCCCATTTATCACAGAGCTCTGCCGTGATGCCTCCACACCACTCCACCCTCTGGACAACTTCTCTTAGAGTCAGTACGCCAAGTTCTCCTGGCATTGCTGACATCTAAGGTTACTAGGGAACTTTGGTGGAATAGATTCCTCACATAGCAGCTGCACTTCACCCTGAAAGCTTCTTCAATGCTTTACCTTTTCTAAAAACATAAGTTTAATTTCTAAGTCACCTCCAGTGATTATTCCACAAGGCGCTACCACCGATGCTGATTGGCTCAGCTTTGGCTGGCAGCCAGTCTGCCTTGGAGACAGCTGGCATTGGCTCTATTGAACATAGGGGAAGCTTCTAGCAGTTTTTCACAGAAGCCACCCCTGTAGCCCCCCTACTACCAAAACCTTGCCATGCAAACACAATATATCTAAATGTATTCGTGACCACATGTCGTGGTTTAGACGGCAGCTCAGCCCCACACAGTCGCCCGCTCCCTCCCCCACCGGTAGATGGGGGAGAGAATCAGAAGGGTAACGCTCGTGGGTTGAGATAAGAACAGTTTAATAATTAAAATTAAAAGAAACAACAACAGAAATGCAATGCAATGGAGAACAACGAGAGGCGCAAAGCCCCGGGGGAGGGGGGAAGGGAGGGGAGAGGGGGAACGAACCGCTGAAACAAACTGCACGCGATGCAGCCACTCACTGCCTGCCAACCCAACGCCGCGCTGCTCCCAAGCCACAAACTGCCCCCCCTTAATACACTGGTCATGGTGTCACATGGTATGGAATGAACGTGCCATTGGCCAGTTGGGGTCAGCCGCCCCCACCATGGCCCTGCCCCTCCCAGCCCCCCCCCCCCCCCCGCCACCGGCAGAGCACGGGAAGCTGGAAAGGTAGCCCACCCCCACAGTGAGGAGAATTAACCCCTTCTCAGTCAAAACCAGCACAATCTCCACCCCTTATTGCATACCATTTACACCATGCCCAGGTCCCATACCATCCAATACAACTGTACCAACCACCACCCCTCCCCTTCCCATCCCTTAACATAATACACAGACATCATTCCCTTAGTTCATGGACCTTCCCTGTAAAATGCCCATTAAAATGTCCAGTGAGTTCACCCAGTCCATGACTCTGGGCTCCATCTGTCATATCAGTCTTTCAGGGAGGGAGAGGTGGTATGTGTGGCATTGGGCTGCTGCATACCGAGTCATTCATCCTTCCATCACTGCTACACGGCTTGTTTCATAGTTTGTCTTCCATGGGTTGGGAGGCTCGTACTGTGATATCATTGATACAACACAGAGGTGACACACAATATTATGTAGCAGTTCACATTGTGCCATTCAGTTCATGGACTGTTTTTGCCCAAAATCAAATCCCCTTGAGGCACACATCGGCTTTCTCCACCCTCCCGCATCACCCACCAAGTGCACCCATGTCCTCGAGCAAACACAATCCCACGAATGGGCTTGCCTTTGCCGGAGGCAGGAAGAACCCAGACTGTTTTGCCCAGCATACTTTTTGTGTGCAGTACAGGGACTCTATCCCCTTCCACAGTATGTAGGATTTCTGACTGGGCAGGGCCAGCTCGACTGGCAGATCCCCTCGTGTTGACTAACCAGGTGGCTTTTGCTAAATGTGTATCCCAGTGCTTGAAAGTTCCACCCCCCCATTGCTCTCAGTGTAGTTTTTAACAGTCCATTGTACCGTTCAATTTTCCCAGAGGCTGGTGTGTGATAGGGGATGTGATATACCCACTCAATGCCATGCTCCTTGGCCCAGCTGTCTATGAGGCTATTTCAGAAATGAGTCCCATTGTCTGACTCAATTCTCTCTGGGCTGCCATGTCGCCACAGGACTTGTTTTTTGAGACCCAGGATAGTGTTCCGGGCAGAGGCATGGGGGACAGGATATGTTTCCAGCCAGCCAGTTGTTGTTTCTACCATTGTAAGCACATGGCGCTTGCCTTGACAGGTTTGTGGGAGTGTGATATAGTCAATTTGCCAGGCCTCCCCATATTTATATTTCAGCCATCGTCCCCCATACCACAGAGGTTTTACCCACTTCGCTTGCTTGATTGCAGCGCAATGTTATGTGCAATAATATCCATGGTCAAGTCCACCCCTCGATCACGAGCCCACCTGTATGTTGCATCTCTCCCTTGATGGCCTGAGGTGTCATGGGCCCATCGAGCTAGAAATACTTTACCCTTATGTTGCCAGTCCAGAGCCACCTCAGCCACTTCAATCTTGGCAGCCTGATCTACCTGCTGGTTGTTCCGATGTTCTTCAGTGGCCCGACTCTTGGGGACGTGAGCATCCACATGACATACCTTTACAACCAGGTTTTCTACCCTGGTAGCAATATCTTGCCACAATGTGATGGCCCAAATGGGTTTGCCTCTGCGCTGCCAGTTGCTTTGCTTCCACTGCTGTAACCAGCCCCACAGGGCATTTGCCACCATCCAGGAATCAGTATAGAGATAGAGCACTGGCCACTTTTCCTGTTCAGCAATGTCTAAGGCCAGCTGGATGGCCTTTACCTCTGCAAACTGGCTCAATTCACCTTCCCCTTCAGCAGTTTCTGCGACTTGTCGTGTAGGACTCTATACAGCAGTCTTCCATCTCTGGTGCTTTCCCACAAGGCGACAGGACCCATCAGTGAACAGGGCATAGTGCTTTTCATCTTCTGGCAGTTTGTTTTACAGTGGGGCTTCTTCAGCATGTGTCACCTCGTCCTCTGGTGATAATCCAAAATCTTTGCCTTCTGGCCAGTCCATAATCACTTCCAAGATTCCTGGGCGACTGGGGTTTCCTATTCGAGCCCAATGGGTGATCAGTGCAACCCATTTACTCTACGTAGCATCAGTTGCATGGTGTGTGGAGGGGACGTTCCCTCTGACCATCCAGCCCAGCACTGGCAGTCGGGGTGCCAGGAGTAGCTGTGCTTCAGTACCAACCACTTCTGAAGCAGCTCGAACCCCTTCATATACTGCCAATATCTCTTTTTCAGTTGGAGTATAGCGGGCTTCGGACCCTCTGTATCCCCAGCTCCAAAACCCTAGGGGTTGACCCCGGGTCTCCCCAGGTGCTTTCTGCCAGAGTCTCCAGGTAGGGCCATTCTCCCCGGCTGCAGTGTAGGGAACATATTCTTCCAACTTGCCCTGCCCGGACTGGCCCAAGAGCTACTGCATGAACTATTTCTCGTTTAATCTGTTCAAAGGCTTGTCGTTGCTCAGGGCCCTATTTGAAATCATTCTTTTTCCGGGTCACTTGATAGAGAGGGCTTACGATCAGACTGTAATTTGGAATATGCATTCTCCAAAAACCCACAACACCCAAGAAAGCTTCTGTTTCCTTTTTGCTGGTTGGTGGAGACATGGCTGCTATTTTGTTGATCACATCCATTGGAATCTGACGATGACCATCTTGCCATTTGATTCCTAAGAACTGGATCTCTTGTGCGGGTCCCTTGATCTTACTTTGTTTTATGGCAAAACCAGCTTTCAGAAGGATTTGGACTATTTTCTTCCCTTTCTCAAAAACTTCTTCCGCTGCGTTGCCCCACACAATGATGTCATCAATGTATTGAAGGTGTTCTGGAGCTTCTCCCTGGTCCAGTACAGTCTGAATCAGTCCATGGCAAATGGTAGGACTGTGTTTCCACCCCTGGGGCAGTCGATTCCAGGTGTACTGGACGCCCCTCCATGTGAAAGCAAACTGTGGCCTGCACTCTGCTGACAGAGGGATTGAGAAGAATGCATTAGCAATATCAATTGTGGCATACCACTTGGCTGCCTTTGAATCCAGTTCATATTGAAGTTCTAGTATTTCTGGCACAGCAGCACTCAACGGTGGAGTGACTTCATTCCGGCCACAATAGACTACTGATAGTCTCCACTCTCCATTAGACTTCCGCACTGGCCATATGGGACTGTTGAAGGGTGAGTGGGTCTTACTGATGACTCCTTGGCTCCTCAGTTGGTGAATGAGCTCATGGATGGGGATCAGAGAGTCTCTGTTGGTGCGATATTGCCACCGGTGCACTGTTGTGGTGGCGATTGGCACCTGTTCATTGACCTTCAGCAACCCCACAACAGAAGGGTCATTTGAGAGGCCAGGTAATGTAGACAACTGTTTAATTTCCTCCATCTCCAAGGCAGCTACACCAAAAGCCCACTTGTACCCTTTTGGGTCCTTGAAACACCCTCTCCTCAGGCAGTCTATGCCAAGGATGCACGGAGCCTCTGGGCCAGTCACAATGGGGTGCTTCTGCCACTCATTCCTAGTTAGGCTCACTTCAGCCTCCAATACAGTTAGCTTTTAGGATGCCCCTGTCACTCCAGTAATACTGATGGGTTCTGCCCCTATATAGTTTGATGGCATTAAGGTGCACTGTGTGCCGGTGTCCACTAAAGCTTTATACTCCTGTGGGTCGGACATGCCAGGCCATCGGATCCACACAGTCCAGTAAGCCCGGTTATCCCTTTCCTCCACCTGGCTGGAGGCAGGGCCCCTCTAGTCTTGATCATGGCAGTCACAACTCACTTCCTGTAAATGTGAATCAGGAGTCCCTCTATTACGCTTAGAAATAAAATCAGGGCTTCTACTCCTCTGTCTGGGGACTTGCTCGCTGGAAACTGGAGCAGCAGCTTTCCTGGAAGAGCCTCCCTGAGTGACTGTTCTTCCTTGCAGTTCACGCACTCGTGCCTGTAGGGTCGACGTAGGTTTGCCATCCCACCTCATCATGTCCTCTCCGTGGTCACGCAGGTAGAACCATAGGGTGGCCCGTGGTGTGTATCCCCTCCTTTGAGCCAAAGGACGCTTATTCCTAACAGTTGAGACACTACTCTGTAGAGGTGGGGAGAAGGACATATGTTCTTTGAGTTGCTGGACCTCTTGGGATAGTTTCTCCACAGCAGAGACGAACAAGGAAGAGAGATTTGTTTTGTAATCCCAGAGTCTGTCAATCACCTCAGCCACCGTTGGTGTCTCGTCATCTTTCCAGGACATTACTGCCAATGAGTTTGCATGCGAAGATGATGCGCTCCGTACAAACTTCCGCCACATGGGTCGTTTGCACTCGGCTTCATCTGGATCTTTGGATGACTGTTGATTGTCCAGGACACGATAAATCACCTCAAACACAGATATTTCCCTCAGATACTGGATGCCTTTCTCCATAGTTGTCCATTTTCCTGGGCGATATGTAACATCTTCTTTAAAGGGATACCTTTCCTTCACTCTGGACAGGAGTTGCCTCCAGAGGCTGAGGGCTTGTGGGTTTTTCCCAATTGCTTTGTGAACGCCCCCTTCCCCAGAAAGGGATCCCAGTTGTTTGGCTTCTTTTCCCTCTAGTTCCAGGCTACTGACCCCATTATCCCAGCATCGGAGCAGCCAGGTGACAATGTGCTCACCTGAATGACGGCTATAATCTTTTCGCATATCTCGCAACTCGCTCAAGGACAGGAATCGGGTGGTCTCTATTTCATTTATGACTTCTTCCTCCTCTCCCCGTGACGGCCCTGCTTTGTCATGATCCCCTTCTAGACGAGTTGACATCCGCTTCCAGTAGTTCATCTTGTGTATGGGGGCAACTGATACTGGTACGGGTTTATTTTCTGAGCCAGCTCCAGTACTTGTCATGGGCGTTTGTGTGGCTGCAGTGCCTGTCATCAGGGCCGGAGTGACTACACTGCCAGTCACTTTGCCTTTCAATCCAGAGACATTCTATTCCCTTTGGGAGCCCTGAATACTGTTGAGCAGGGCTCGGTATGCATGGGCCAGGCCCCAGGACATTGCAGTTATCTGTGTCTCCCTGGAGTTCCCAGCGTAACAATATACTTTCTCCAAATATTCTACTAGTTTTTCAGGATTCTGCACTTGTTCAGGGGTGAAACTCCAAAACACTGGGGGTGCCCACTGCCCTAGGTATTTGCCCATGCTATCCCACATGCCCTGCCACTCGTCACTATCAAGCCTTGGGGCAGATCTCTGGGTGATATTTTAAAGTTGCTTAGTCAAAACCAAAACAACATGCCCAAAAACTAACAATAAGTATATTTTAACTACCCAAGGATGTTCAAGATACAAAAAGGTGGTTGTAATAGAGGCAGAGACATCATAGAAGAAAGTTGCAAAGGTACTATTCTGTATTTCCTCCATGTAAAATCTCTCTGAGGAGGAGGTATAATTGCTAATTGCCTCAACAAGTTGGCATCCAAAGTACAGTAATGGTTTCAGCAAAAACCCCAAATACCAGATAAAGCTGAAAACAAGTGTTTGTATAACAAATCTTGTGGGCAAAATGTTGCTAATCACAGCAGAACACAGCAGACTAAACAAACAAACACCAATCTTTAACACCAACCGCAAAAAGGACAATATGGTGCTATGACCAGCAGCTGTTATTATCTCCAACCCTTGAGCCCCACATTGGGTGCCAAAAATACTTTCGTGGATTAGCCGGTAGCTCAGCCCCACACAGTCGCTCGCTCCCTCCCCCACCGGTAGATGGGGGAAGAGAATCAGAAGGGTAACGCTCGTGGGTTGGGATAAAAACAGTTTAATAATTAAAATTAAAAGAAACAACAGTAGAAACGCAATGCAATGGAGAACCACGAGAGGCGCAAAGCCCCAGGGGAGGGGCGAGGGGGAACGAACCGCCGAAACAAACCGCACGCGATGCAGCCGCTCACCAACCCGACACCACACCGCTCCCGAGCCGCACCCTCCCCCCCCCCTTAATATACTGGTCATGGTGTCACATGGTATGGAATGAACCTGCCATTGGCCAGTCGGGGTCAGCCGCCCCCACCATGGCCCTGCCCCTCCCAGCCCCCCCCCCCGCCACGCGGCAGAGCGCGGGAAGCTGGAAAGGTAGCCGACCCCCACAGTGAGGAGAATTAACCCCTTCTCAGCCAAAACCAGCACACCACACAGGACTACCCACGTTTGTGGAGCACAGCCTGAAAACTCCATGGCTACAGCAAGGATTATTTTCTAATATAAATGAAACAATATTGTAGGACTCCCTCCATGGCCATTAAGCTTTCCTCTGGTCAGTTAGTTTTGGCTTTGTACAAAGGGCAGCAAAGCTGGTGAAAGGGCTGGAAGGCATGTCCTATGAGGAGTGGCTGAGGACTCTGGCCTTGTCTAGCTTGGAGAAAAGGAGGCTGAGGGGTGACCTCATTGCTCTCTACAGCTTCCTGAGGAGGGGGAGTGGAGAGGGAGGTGCTGATCTCTTCTCCCTGGCATCCAGTGACAGGATGTGTGGGAATGGTTCAAAGCTGTGTCAGGGGGAGGTTCAAACTTGACATTAGGAAGCATTTCTTTACCAAGAAGGTGGTCAAACACTGGAACAGGCTTCCTAAAGAGGTAGTCGATGCCCCATGCCTGTCAGTGTTTAAGAAGCATTTGGACAGTGCCCTTAATAACATGCTTTAACTTTTGATCAGCCCTGAAGTGATCGGGCAGTTGGACTAGATCATCATTGTAAGTCCCTTCCAACTGAAATCTATCCTATTCTATTAATAGCTTTGAAGGGAGGAGGAGTAGGGAAAATTTTAAGCTTGCTTTGTGCATCTTGATGCCATATGAGGGAAAGGCATTGCTCTATATGAGACTATATTCCAGAAAAAAAGATCATACCTATTTATAGGAAGAAATAATGAAAACAAATATCAACTCTAGCTGGCAATCTATTATCTCCTCTGTTATTCCAAGAGTTATTTAACTTCCAGGATTTGTGAAAATACAGCTCCAACATCAAAATATAGTTTTGAACTATCAAGCTCCAAGGGGTGTTGCAGCAAATAAAGGATATACAGTAGCAACATCTTTGCTCAACTGAGTTCAAGCTATAGACTGGCATTCTGCCCTTAGAGATACAATGAAGATAAGAACTTAATTAATTTTTCAGCATATAAGATTACTGACCTTGACTTTTTACCAAACTTTCAGACTTTTTTTTTATTTCTAGAGTCTACATAAACTGCATCTAAAATACTGTAATTCTTGCCTCCTCTCCAAGAAAAGCCTTTACTAGGCACAGAAGGTTGTTCCAAAGTTCAGGAGCTGCTCCCTGTGTATCACCTATTCAGCAGAGAGAGCTCTGACTGCTCGGTTCAGCTCTGCAAGGATGGGAAGGCAGTCACATACAGTTGTGCCAACAAGTCTTTGTAGAGCACATTTTTCCATGCATATTTTTTTATCCCAATGAATAAGTAATTCAAGGTTTCAGGGGAGTCTGAGACACGCTGTTTATTATTAATGTGCTCTAGCCACCCCTTTCTAGACCTGAACTAGAAGTCAGAGATGATATCAGTGTTGTGGCAAAGCAAGAGACCATACTCAAAGTAAAGAAGGCAGGTGCAGTTGGGGAAGGAAATTTAACCTTGTGCACCAGGTCAGAGTAAAAACCTGTGTGTCCAGTGGGAAGCAAGGGGATGCATTGATACTGAGCTGTACTGATGGAAAGAGGTTATTTTCACCTGTCTAGGAGCTGGTTTTTTCCCTTTTCACATCCAAGCACTTGCTGGGAAAATACAAACAATTAATACATAGAGAAGAGAGTTGGTTTGGAATATTTGCAAATTCAGCTCTTGCAAAGCTTTCTCCCCTTTGTATCTTTGTTGTGCCATTTTTGTCTGCCCTGCTTCTTCTGTTTTCTGTGTCCACAGGGTCAGGTAGAGATACCTGAGCTAACTTTGAGCTGGGAATGCCACTGAAAGCAGCTCAGTGTCAGCAGCCAAGCACACCAGACTGGCTCCCTCATTTTGCTAAGAGAAAAAAGCCTGTCCTTTACCTCCAAATAAGTCTTGATAACATAAAGCTTGAGGGATGTGATCTGTGTCTGCAGGTTCCCCAGATCAGGCTCTGCTTGGTCTCTTACTTCCTCAACCACATCCGCTCTCAGTCTCACATACTCGCACCTTCTTTTTTTGTCTCTTTGGGGATATGCATGACATTAGGGCTAAGAATACTTTTGGCCGAGAGCTTCAAAGCTACCGCAGGAGACAGATGCATCACTCTCACTGAAGTTCATGGGAGCTCTGTGTCTAAATCCTCCATGCTGCTTGGAGAGTTTCTTTGTAGTGGTTGATTTACCAATACCACTGGAGTACTGTGATCCAAATAGCATGTGCGATCAACGATATCAAACTGCTGAGCTGCTGATATTATCCTGGATGCTTCTTTGACTCCTACTTTGGGCTGCCCTGTGTAGCCTGGCATGGCCTGGCTTTCTGTTGTCCTCTGCCCTCCCCATCCCTTGCCTCACATGAGCTGCCCTCCCTGCCTGCCTGCTTGCCAGCTTCTGTTCTGGAGGAAGATCCTCTCTTTGCCCAGCAAAGCCCTAGTGCAAAACTGCTATGCAAGGGGAGAACTGTAGGGTCAGAGTATCCTGGGAACAGAAAAGGTTTTTTGAGGTGATTCCACATCTTTGAGATCAAGGGAAAATATCACACTTCCTTGTGCTGCAGTCCCTGTTGCTGTGTAGAGTCCCTAAATGATCTTGGTCTCATGGGGGAAAAGGGGCATGGACAGACTCCTGCCTTGCTTGCAGGAGACTGTGCAGATGGCCTCACTCCTCCCAGACATTCAGTGATGTTGTGATGCCTTTTTTGGTATGAGTTTGGCATGGTATTGTCCATCACTAGTCCATACATAATTAAACTGCTTTCAGTTTTCTAACTGCTTTACCTGTGCATTAGTCATACAGTCATTATGTCTAAAACAGCTGGAAGATGTGTTTGTTAGCATCACTGATCCTTTATGGTTTTCAAAGACTCCATTTTATTGAGAATAATAAAAGTGGAAATAAAAGCGGAATTAGGATGCAAGTGTCTCTCATCTTGGTTTTATGCATGGATTTAGTGAACACCATGTGCTGCTTTGTATAAAACCCCTTGTACTGTGGTACTAACAAGAGTAACACTAGTAGGACAATTTAAAGGGAACAAATCCTAATTTTACCATTAATAATACAAGTGGTACCTGGTCTGGCATTTCTCTTCTTTCAAGTCATCATCCTGACTTAAGCTTCTTCCAGGTTTATTTTCACACACACAAAAATATCTTCTAAGCTTTCTATGAAGACTGGGGAAAGAAATATCTAAATTTCTGTAAATTTTTTTTCCCAGTGAAATCTGCTGTTTGGAACTAAAGGACAAACCTTTATAATCTGCAGTGCTGGAAACCTGAAAATCAAACCAACTTTGATTTTGCATCTTTCCTCCCGTTTGGACAATGCAACATCTCCTCCTCTCCTGTCCAACAACAACAATAAAAAAGCAAAACAATCCCCGAACAGAGAGTATGACTTTATGAGGAAAAGATTTTCCTTTGAACCTCTTTTCTAAATATATCACTCTCTCCTACCATTGTGATGATTTTATTAATTTTTTTTTTCTGCATTTTCCCTGTTTGTTTTTCACTTAATCCCAAATCTGTTTAGATTGGCAGCTGTTTGAATTGTCTTTGTCGTGGTTTAGCCCCAGTCAGCAACCAAGCACCACACAGCTGCTCACTCGCTCCCCCCCGGTGGGACGGGGGAGAGACTCGGTAGAGTAAAAGTGAGGCAACTCATGGGTTGAGATAAAGACAGTTTAATAGGTAAAGCAAAAGCTGCACGTGGAAGCAAAGCAAAACAAGGAATTCATTCACTACTTCCCATGGGCAGGCAGTTGCTCAGCCGTCTCCAGGAAAGCAGGGCTCCATCATGCATAACAGTTACTTGGGAAGACAAACGCCATCACTCCCAATGTCCCCCTCCCTTCTTCTTCCCCCAGCTTTATATACTGAGCATGATGTCATATGGTATGGAATATCCCATTGGTCAGTTTGGGTCAGCTGTCCTGGCTGTGTCCCCTCCCAGTTTCTTGTGCACCCGGCAGAGCACGGGGAGCTGAAAAAGTTCTTGACCAGTGTAAGCGCTACTTAGCAACAACTGAAACATCTCCACATTATCACCACTGTTTCCAGCAAAACTCTGAAACATAGTCCCATACTAGCTACTATGAAGAAATTTAACTCTATCCCAGCTGAAACCAGGACAGTCTTATATGGTAGAGATGTGGAAAGAGTTCTGTAAGGAAGCAACTGGAAATGCTGCATGGTTGTGGAAGCCTTCTAGGTTTTGTTGAAGATATGCTACTGCCAGCCTCCAGAATGACTCAACCCAAGGGAATCACAGCTATATCAACAAGGCACTTATCTGTGCCTGAGGCCTCAGATGCTGCAGACATTGCCAAATATATTTGCTTTCTAATAGGCTTTTGCTTTTGTATTATATATGCAAAAAAACTGCAACAGAAAATGTCTTGGGTTGATTTAGTTAATGCTGTATTATACATTGATACAAATTGTTATTTGGCTGCAGAAAGGAAAGGTTAGTTGGATGTCCCAGGGATGGGACAAACTGAAGGTGACTTGGGCACGTTGCAGATGGGATAGTAATGTGTGACTATTCTGTAACTTTAAGGCACCAAACTTTTTAGCCTTTGAGTGTCTATAACTACTATCCAATTAAGCTGGTTACTCCTGTTCTGTAGGCATGAAGGGAAGATGCATGTTTAGTGAAGTTTAAAGTATCCTCTGTCATGGAAGTGAAGGTGCGGTGGCTGGAATGAAACCTATTTATTTGTTCTGTAGCTGATTTACTGGAAAGTTGCTATATATGGTTATTGTTCTGGGAAGTGTCACTATTGCGTACTGTCAGAGAGCAGCCCATTTTGATGTTGAAACACCCTAAGAAATTTGATCTACATTTGAAGGTGTCCCTGCTTGGAGCAGAGGGATGGACTAGGTGACCTCCAGAGGTCCCTTCCGGCCCGAATTATTCTATGATTCTGTGGAAGGTTCCCTAATCTATTCAGGGATGTTATCCTGTAAAGTATTCATCTGGCCATGTGTTAATCTTGGACTGCACTGGCCACACAGAGAACATCAGCCTCTCCCATGCTAAATCTAGCAGGTGAAGAGAGAAAAGTTACAGTATGTGTGCAAACCACATGGCCATACCACTTCTTCTAGGTAAATCTAGAACAGTTAAAAATGGTAAAAAGGAATTCCTCTGCTCTGAGAACAAAGCCATCAAGAAATGTGGTGAGCTGGCTTTGCTGGGGAAAGCAGTGTATGGTGGGGCTTCATTATTTTGCATGTGACCAAAGAGCACATGAAAGGTCAACAAGTGATATTCACTCAGCATCTCTCTAACTCTATAAGTGGTAGTGGATTAAAAGCATTCTTTTTTTTCAGCTGCAGCAATAGAGAAAGTGTACACGATGGCAGCTTGAAATAGGAATGGAGCATCCAGCATTTATATTTGGCACATAAAATGACAGAAAAATAATGACTTTGGAGCAAAACCTCTCCTCCCTGAAGCTGAAAAGCTGTAAACTCACAGCTCAAAGTAAAAGCAATGGCTATAAAAATCTTTTGCCCATTGTACGGTATTTACTGATTTATGGTGAGGTACAGGGATCTTCTGTTTAACAGATTTAACACAGCTGCATAACCCTGGAAAATGTCATGTCCTGAACCTTCTTTTTTGCTCATCAGATTTTGCGGAGAGAAAATAAAATGTCCTGCAATAGTAGACAGGAAGGGAGCATCTGCCTAAATTAGGCAGGTTCACAGTCCCATTAATTCCTTTTCTGCTCAGTTGAATGCTTGGTATGTTGTAGCAGACTCTTATCAACAAAATGGGCCAGACTTTGAAGACCACTCTCCAAGGAAGTAGTTAAATATGACACTCAAAGGGAAGCTTAAAAAAACTAATGGGAATTGTCTGTTTGTTTTCTGTAAACTGTTAATCTACATAATCTGTTGTTACTAATGGGCAATTAATAAAGACAGTCTAAATTCCCAAGAGAATAATGCATGTGGCATACAATAAAGCTAGTGTAATAGATGTGTAAGTGCAAAACCAAATCAAAAGCTGTTCAGTCTGTGTGACCTTCTATGGAGTAGAAGGGATAGGGAAGGCACAGGTGACAGTAAGAAAAGGAGGAATTCCTTTCACAACTATGGCAATTGTCTTCATTTTTATGACAACATTATAATAATTTTTCTTTGGTTAACAGGGCTTTCAAAACTAAGAGGGTTAGATCTCTTTGGAATTCCCTGTTCCACAGTATGTGTCCACACTAAATATCTTGTGTGTGTGTGTGTTACTGAGGTGGTTACTTCAAATTTAAATTGCCATTTATTCATACTGTAGAATAGGTCACATTCCAAGCTCTGAAAAACTTTATCTAAGACAAGATAAAGGTGGACATGTGATGAAGAGGGGAAACGTTATTCAAGTGATGGAAATGAGACCAAGATGATTTATGTGAGAAAGGAGGTTGGGAGGAGGATTGGAAGGAGATTGATAATCATGGTATGGGTGATATTGTCAAGTGTTGGAAGTGGTGTAAGTGTGTGAAGACAGTGATGGGATGAAGTGAAGGATATTCTTTGGTTCATTTTAATTTTCCCAGTACTTAAAAAATCCCAAAGTTTTCTAATTAAAAGGAAAAAAAAACCCACCACCAGCTTTCAGTGATGATCATGGAGTTGATGCTGAATTTGATTGGGTCCATTATTAGCAGTCTTTACATAATGGTATTTCCTCAGCCCTGGCTTAGGACCAGCAATCTATTGGACTTGGGTTAATGCAAGCTCTCAGAGATCCACTCTTTGGCTCAGTAGTGCAAGGAATTGTTTCCTTTTTGTGCAGTAAGAAAGTAAGTCTTGTGGGACAAGATGGCTTTTTTTCAGACCCTATTAGCAAAGTTCCAGGAAGGGAAAAATTACTCGGTGAAGGGGAAAGTGAGGTGTTCTCATGTGCAAAACAGGCTGGAGATCATCCAGCACAAAGCCAGAAGAGAGAGAAACTGGAGACAGCAGTTACATGAGACACAAAAAAGAGAAGAAAATCAGAATCCCAGGTGAGATCTGGATGTTGTGAGAGGATCTGCGGAAACTCACTAAAACACCCAGGTATATAGTTTCTTTTCAGTGGCCCTGTTTCATTCTCACTCTGCTGGTTTTGTCCAGGTAGTGTTATACAGGTGAGGTAACTGGGTAATGGAGTATGGTTGTGCAAAGCAGAGTATTCAAGAGCTACATACAGATACAGAGAGTTTTGTGATACCATAGCTAATAAATCACATTGAATGCACTGCTTTCTAGCACTCTACTATGCAGGTGTATATGTTATATGCTGGCAGACAGTTGTCATGGTTTTAGCTGGGATAGAGTTAATTTTCTTCACTCTAGCTGGTATAGTGCTGTGCTTTGAAATTAGCATGGAAAAAAAAAACCTGTTGAGATAACACACAGATGTTTAGGCTGTTGCTGGGTAGCGCTTATACTAGTCAAGGACATGTCTAGCTTCCCATGCTCTGCTGGGTGCACAAGAAGCCGGGAGGGGAGGGGGCACAGCTAAGAGAGCGGATTCAAACTGACCAAAGGGATCTTCCATATCATGTAACGTCATGCCCAGTATGTGACCTGGGAGGGGCTGGCCGGGGGAGGAGGAAGCAATTGCGGCTCGGGGACGGGCAGCGTCGGTCGGCGGGTGGTGAGCGGTTGTATCGTTCGTGTTTCCGTGGTTTTTTTTTTTTTCTTTTTTCCCTTTCCCTTCCTTTTCCCTTTTATTATATTAACATTATTGTAATTATTTTCATAATCATTTATCATTATCATTTTATTGTAATCATTAGACTGTGCTTATCTCAACCCACAAGTTCTTTTGCTCATCCGATTCTCTTCCCCATCCCACAGGGGTGGGGGGGGAGTTAGCGAGCGGCTGCGTGGTGTTCAGTTGCCAGCTGAGGCTGAACCATGACAGTCTATTTTTGGCGCCCAACGTGGGGCACGAAGGGTTTGAGATAATAACAGTTGCTGGTCACAGCATTGATTCATCTGCTCTCAGTATTAGTTTGTCCAGTCTTTACCATGCTGATTGTAAAGTACATGTTAAAACTCACTGTTGGTTTTGTCAGTTTGCTGTGCTCTGCAGTGATTAGAGATGTTTTGCCTAGGAGACTTGTTATTAAAACACTGGCCTTGACTGTTATCGGTTATTTAGGTCTTGCATGGAAGCCATTACTGTACTACAGCTACCACCTCATGGAGGCAATTAGCAATTATACCTCCTCCTCTGAGAAGTTTTTTATGGAGGAAATACAGAATGGCACCGTAGCTACCATCTTCTGTAATGTCTCCTCATTCATTACAACAACTTTTCAGTATCTTGAACATCCTTGGGTAGTTAAGATACATCTGTTGATATTGCTTTGGCAGGTGGTATCAGATCTGTCTAAGGTTAGTAAGCAAGTTAAAAATATAATCCAGAGATCTGTCCCAAGGCTCGATAGCTATGCATGGCAGGGTATGTGGGAAAGTATGGGCAAATGCCTAAGATGGTGGGCACCCCCCGTGGTGTGGGACTTCACCCCTGAACAAGTGCAGAATCCTGAAAAAATTAGTAGAACATTTGGAGGAAGTATGTTGTCACCCTGGCAATTTCAGAGAGATACAAATCACTGCAATGTGCTGGGGCCTGGCTTATGCCTATCGAGCCCTATTTAATACTATTCAGTACCCCCAAGGGAAAGAGAAGGGAGCTACTCCAACCCCCGTGAGAAGCACTGCGGCCACTAAAACCCCCACGACAGACACTGCAGCTACTCCAGCCATGCTGAAAATATACTGTACCTAATCTATATGTTTCTATGATTTATCTGTGTGCTTTTCTGTACTGTACAACAGAGGCATTTTTAGAAATTATGGCACTCAAACCCATACATAATAGTACTTCAGTATTTGCTCTCCTGTAGCATCATCATGGGAATCCAGGGGATATAATACTTCCTTTGGAGGATAAATATCTATCTATAGCTGCATCTGCAGCAGAATTTGTAGCCCTTGAAGGGAATGTGTTTTTAAAAAAAAAGTCTGTTCAGACTTACACTGAAATATTTGATTTTACATTATATTTAGGACCAACTGGCTGTCAGCCAAGACAGAGCCTATCGCAAATCTAAAACACTAGGTGGAAAGACCATGTGACTGGGAGTTTTAAAAAAATTTTTTGTCCAAAATACTTCTTTTGTCAGTACATCAACTGATGTGCTATTAAAGTGCATGGAAAATGGTGTTGCTGCAATTTATTCAGAAAATGTCTACCAGGCTTTTTTAGTCACATTAAGGGGCAGTTTTGTTAATGGAATATTTCCTATTTCTACCAAGACAAAATGCATTGTTTTTTACTGTGAAATGTTCTAGAGCTCATCAGTATTTTGCAAGAAGAGCCTGATATGAGAATGAAGGCAAGATGATGGAGTGCTTCCCCAAGCTGTGATGAACCTACAATAGTTACTCCTGAGCAGATTTTCAGTGCAACTCTGGGTGACTTGCTTTGCTGCTTTCTCTCATTGACCTGGGGGTAGAAGTAATTCACAGGTACATCACTGTGCTAGTAATATTACAGACAGCAAGGTCTAGGCACTAAGAACTAAGGAGATAAATATCAGCAATATTTACACACACCCCCCCCCCATGTGTAGTCAGGCAGTCTTAGATGAAATTAGTGGTTTAATTTTCCTGACTAGATGGTGAGAATCTACTGGTTTGGTTTTTTTTACAGGAGATGGTGCCTCTCTGAGCAAGAATTACTATCCCCAAAATGCTCCTGACCTTTTACAGCACCGTCATGGCCTCTTACTTGGGAGCCTGGTACCCAGCTTCCCTGTGTGTTTACTCTGTCTTTCAAGGTACTTTGCCTTTCTGTGCTCCTCTGTGCTGTGCTCATATTAATGTATGCGCACCTTCTTCATTAGAGGGGGAGAGCTTAACTAATCAATGCTTCTGAAGAACTTGGAGGTGGAAAAAGTTACAGAAATGCAAAGTCTTATGATGAATTCAGATCCACGCTACTCATGTAGCAAAGTCAGAAGGGAACAATATGCCTTGATCTGCGCTTGGGCAGATGATGGTTCTTCTCTAGTATATGTATATCAGCTCTTTTCTCACGTACACACAATGTAGAAGCTAGAGATCATAGAATCATAGAATGATATGGGTTGAAGGGACCTTAAAGATCATCTAGTCCCAAACCCCCTGCCATGGGCAGGGATACCTTCCACCAGATCAGGTTGCTCAAAGCCTCATCCAACCTGGCCTTGAACACTTCCAGGGAAGGGGCGTCCACAACCTCTCTGGGCAAACTGTTCCAGTGTCTCACCACCCTCACAGTAAAGAATTTCTTCCTAATATCTAATCTAAATCTACCATCTTTCAGTTTAAAACCATTACCCCTCATCCTATCACTATACTCCCTGAGAAAGAGTCCCTCCCCATCTTTCCTGTAGGCCCCCTTTAAGTAGTGGAAGGCCGCTACAAGGTCTCCCTAGAGCTTTCTCTTCTCTAGGCTAAACAACCCCAACTCTCTCAGCCTGTCCTCACAGGAGAGGTGCTCCAGCCCCCTGATCATCTTCATGGCCCTCCTCTGGACCTGCTTGAGCAGGTCCATGCCTTGCTTATGCTGGGGGCCCCAGAGCAGAACACAGTATTCCAGGTGGGGTCTCACGAGAGCAGAGTAGAGGGGCAGAATCACCTCCCTTGACCTGCTGGCCACACTTTGGATGCAGCCCAGGATGCGATTGGCTTTCTGGGCTGTGAGCACACATTGCTGGCTCATATTCAGTTTTTCATCCACCAATACCCCCAAGTCCTTTTCCACAGGGCTGCTCTCAATCCACTCATCACCCAGCCTGTATCCATGTTTGGGATTGCCCCGACCCAAATGCAGAGTCTTGTACTTGGCCTTGCTGAACTTCATGTGGTTTGCACAGGCCCGGTCATCCACAAACTTGCTGAGGGTGCACTCAGTCCCACTGTCCATGTCACTGACAAAGATGTTAAATAATACTGGTCCCAATATGGACCCCTGTGGGACACCACTCATCACTGGTCTCCACCCAGACATTGAGACGTTGACCGCAACTCTTTGTGTGCAACCATCCAGCCAATTCCTTATCCACCGAGTGATCCACCCATCAAATCCATGTCTCTCCAATTTAGAGACAAGGATGCTGTGTGGGACAGTATCAAATGCTTTGCACAAGTCCAGGTAGATGACATCAGTCGCTTTTCCCTTATCCACCAATGCTGTCACCCCGTGGTAGAAGGGCACCAAATTTATCAGGCATGATTTGCCCTTAGTGAAGTCATGCTGGCTGTCACCAATCACCTCTCTGTTCTCCATGTGCCTTAGCATAATTTCCAGGAGGATCTGCTCCATGATCTTGCCAGGCACAGAGGTGAGACTGACTGGCCTGTAGTTCCCCAGGTCTTCCTTTTTTCCCTTTTTAACAATGGGGGTTATGTTTCCTCTTTTCCAGTCACTGGGAACTTCACCAGTCTGCTATGACTTCTCAAATATGATGGATTATGGGAACATTTTTAGAAGAGTAACTGCAGGAGAATACAGATGTTAGTTTGGGACCAGTAATCCCACTTAATCATCTGGATGCTTTCAGCACCTTTTTTGTTTTACAGAAGTCTTTTCCAGGTGTTAGAGGCCAGGCTCTGGTTTTAAATGCTTGGCAAAGGCAAGGGAGTTCTTGCATCAGCTCTTGGAGATGCTTTATTTTATGACATTTAGGCATAGAGGAAGATTTCCCTGGGAAGATTTAGGCCAAGAAAAAGCACTTCTCTGCTACAGTGTTTAGCCAAGATGATGCTATTCTTCATCACCCTTACAGCACTGGAGTGCCAAACACTATCTGCAGGCATACAGGGCTGGCAGGAGGCACTCCTTACCTTCCTAAACTGCAGGCAAACCTACCTTTCTTTCAGGACCCTATCCTGTGCCTGCAGCCTTCTCTGAGTAGAAGGCAGCAGGTGTTTAATGGTATGGAGGAACAGTATGCAATTGTTTAGGACAAGAAGTTGTAATATCCACTTGCAAGAATGTAATTGGTTTTGAGCTGGAATGGAGCCAGGATGGTTGATTCCAGCTGGTAGGAACAGCTGCAGCTGTGAAGGCAGCCAAAACCCGGCCTGCTGCACAGAGGGAAAGGAGAGAGACACAGATTGCCAGGAACCTTCTGAACCCAGAAGTGTGCAGGGGAGGATCCTGCCCAGATGCCTCATCCTCCCTGCTCCCCTGCATGGCCCTCGGGAAAACCTGCAGAGGAGCTGGCCAGAGACTGCAGCCAGCCCCATCCAGGGACTTCTGGCATTCAGAGGACTCTCCAGAGTTTTGCCTGGACTCCAGATACCCCATGCTGATTTCCTGCTTACATCCACCCTCCTGTTCCCTTTTCTTCAGCTTCTTCAGGCCAGTGTCACTCCACTCTTATCACTTTGCCTACCTCTTTTTACAGCAGCTTTCTCCATTTCATCAGATTAACCTTCTGGCCAATCCCCCTCTCCAATGTCAAGGAACTACTGTTTTTTTTATGTTGTGCTGTCCAAGGGCTTGTGTGCCTCCCACCATTAGGTCTCTGTTTGGACCATAAACTCCTTCTGTGGGGCCAGTCTGCTGTTCTCTTGGTGCAGCATCTAGCACAAAGCCTCATTCTCTGTTGGTTCTTAAAGCGAATGAAGGTTATAAGTAACAACAAACTTTGCACTGTAATAGTGTCTTGGGAATCCGACTGTAGATGGAGCATGCTGGCTTAAACACACACCAAAACCTAACCCTGTGGTTGAAGGATTTTGCTGCCTTTGATACTAAAAGTCCCCAAGGATAATAAGCAACCACATGAATCCAACATACAGATTAAACACAACTGTTTAAACAGCTATTTTTTTGAACTTGAAATCCCTATATTAAAACCTGAACAGAAAAATCATGGGACTGAAACAGGTATCATGCTGCTCTGACACAACAGTGGCTTGATTTTTGGCTGGGCTGTAAAACCACAGATTTTGCACACTCAGAACTTTCCCAGGTTTTCTCCAGTTGCACTTAGATTTTCCAGGGTTGGTTTTGCAAGTAAAGAAGTATTTTTGACTTCTGAAAGTGTTAGAAAGCTTGGCAGGTCTGACAAGCTGTCTAATGCTGTTAGCCATGTGCAAACATGGAAAATAAAAATACTTTTCCCTTAGAAAAAAATCTGTATTGCCTAGGGGCTCCTGGTGCTCAAGACTGCTTCATACCACCTTGCTGTGTGCCAGAGAAGGCTACGGTCACAGGATTGCTTCCCCTTCCCCATAGTGCCAACTCTTTAATTAGCTCATGTAGCTTGTGTAAGGGCAGGTCCTTTACCCTTTGGCTCTCTTGGAATATTATATTGGAGAGCTACGGTTTCCTAGTACTCAGGTTTTTTTAATTCACCATAGTCTTGATGAAAAACACTTTGAGCTTACCCAGCTACTTTAGCCTGGTTTATATTAGAGTTTTGTGAAGAGTGCCAGGAAAAGTATTTACAGCATCCATTGTAGGCAACAGAGTTACAAATGTTTATAAAAGAGGTAGGTGAAGAAATGAAAGAAAGAGCACTTAATCTAATCACAGCAAGCTCATATCTAACAGGATCTTTTGGGTTTTGGCTGACTTGTCATTGCCTCAAAACCCTTGTCAGGATTTTTGCTGCCTTTTGTATCTGCAGTTCAGGGATAGCTTTTGAGGGCCAGTTGTTGCATTAATAGGTGAATAAATTTGGCAGAAAATAAACCCCCTTGCAATCCAGCTGGTCCTCAGATGTCATAAGGGCTGGGGGTGGCTGGGTTTAGATTCTGAGCGATAACCGATTCAGCACTGTTAGTCCGCAAGGGATTCACTAACAGTATGATCACTATTAGTCTAGTTGTGCCCAATAAATCTTCATGGCCAGATTCACTAATAGTGCAGTTTATTGAAGCAACAGAAATACAGGTTCTTATCAGATTGCCGGTGATAAATGCACTGTCTGCAAAGCACGTGCAAGTATAAAGCACTAAAACACAAAATACAAAACAAGTTTGTTCTCTAAATTTCCTGGGGAATCACTTGGTATAACCAAGTGTTCGAGTCTTACCCAATAGGCGTCCCTATGGGGGGGAAGAGAGGTTCAGCCCATCGACTGATCCCAGCAGTCCATGATGGTATCTTCCCTAATGTCCCTCTCGGGACATTTTATACTATTTTATGTTTAGGTGGAGCTTGAGTGACTCTAGTCATACATACCTTCATTACTGATTGGTGTAGATATTTCTCACTTCGATTTAAAGGTATAGCCTAAGAGAAATTCAGAACACATGCTCAGTAAGGGGTGGTTGTACCTTGGAGGCGGGTAACTGTGGGATGGAGGTGTGTGTCTTAGTATTTTAATGAGGTTATAGTAAGCAAAGTTCATCCACAGGGCATGATGTTAGGATGCTGATCAGGGCATGCTTCCATGGTTCCATCTAGTTCCCGGATCTGCAGTGATTCATGGACAAGTTTGGCCATGGAGCCTTTGCTCCACTCCCTCCTCCAATTATCTCTCTTAGAGCTAGTACACTGAGCTCCCCCAGTGTTCCTAACATCTAAGAGTGCAGGTGTTGTTGCTTAGGGAATGATCACTGAACTGATTTTCAGCATGCCAACCGTATTTCACCCTGGAAGTTAACTTTTATGAAATGTGGATATAACTTTATCCTCAATAATTTCAACCTCAATAATTCCATCCCCAGTAATCATTCCACACCACTCCTGTCCTGAGCGAACGGATCAGCTCTGTAGCAGCTTTCTTGATGACTTCCTTTCACTATCACTCTTCCCCTCACCCACAGGCAGAGCCAGCTTTATGCTATGTCCTCCCTGGGTTTGACACTGCTCAGACAGGAGCTATGGCCTTAGTGTTTTCTTTGGTGTCAGAGCTGGCAGCGTGTATGTTTCTGTGGTTCACAGTTTCCACCCACCACGCCATTTCATTTCCTGTCAACCTGTATAGTAATAAATGTACTTGCTCTAAACCCGTAAACAGGATTGGTGATGACGATGTCTAGCTCATGACTGAGACTTGGCACAGAGATAATCAACCACATGGGAGAAACAAAGGTTGTGAGATGCTTAGCCACACCAAATCTAACCCTCAAAAGATGCTGACATTCGCTTTTATTCAGATTAGAAATATATCTTTTGTCTGTCAAACAAGGTCTTTCAGGAATGATAGGCTCCATTTGAAGATAATTAATTTCCAATTAATTTATGTACGGACATCTGAAAGTACAAGGCTGAGTAAGATACAGACAATGCTATAGAAAAGGTTGTGTTGTATGGGGTTGAGAGCTGATATAATTAGAAAGCTTTCCTTTTGTACTTGTGTGTCACCAAGGGATTTTGTGACAATCTTGCACACAGAGGGACAGAACACTTCATGCTCTTGCAGAATGCTCATGCAGGCATGCTGGCAATACTCACTGCAACCTCCTTGGGGTAAGTGTTGTGACCCCAGTCAGCAACTAAACACCACACAGCCCCTCGCTCACTCCCCCCACCCCTGTGGGATGGGGGAGAGAATCAGAAGAGCAAAAGCAAAAAAACCCCAAACTTGTGGGTTGAGATAAGAACAGTTTAATAATTATAATAATAATGATTATGATAATAACAACAATAATGATAATATAATAAAAAGGAAAAGAGAAAAAGGAAAAAAGGAAAAAACAAACCCACAAACAATACAACTGCTCACCACCCGCCGACCGACGCTGCCGGTCCCCGAGCCGCGATTGCTTCCTCCCTCCCCCGGCCAGCTCCTCCCAGTTAACATACTGGGCATGACATTACATGATATGGAATATCCCTTTGGCCAGTTTGAATCCGCTCTCTTAGTTGTGCCCCCTCCCCTCCCAGTTTCTTGTGCACCTGGCAGAGCATGGGAAGCTAGAAAAGTCCTTGACTAGTACAAGCACTACCTAGCAACAACTAAAACATCAGTGTGTTATCAACATTGTTTTCATACTAAGTCCAAATCACAGCACTATGCCAGCTGCAGTGAAGAAAATTAACTCTATCCCAGCTAAAACCATGACAGTAAGGCATTGGATCATCCTGTCTGGCAGCATCAGACAACTGCAGTGAACATTATGAAAATTATAAAAAAGAGTATGACATTTCTTGATCCGCTGTCCTGATCCATGGTCAAATTGAATGTTTTTCCTTTTAGTTGAATATACCCAATGAATATGAAAAAATGTAAGAAATCAAGATAAAGAAACAGCTTGGTTGCCTCATTGCTTTAATGTATATTCTGGAACGTACTGTAGTTTTTCCATTTTTTGAGTTTGTAGTTGGTGACAATGTCCATTGATACCTCTTTGCTCAGACCTCATTCCTATATTCTTTGCTACATGTCCTGATGCCTCACTCAGGAGCTGGGACTGCCCTTATACGGTGGAAAAATATGACTCCTTTTCCAAATGCAAGGCTGTAACCCTCTTGCCCTCTACAGTGAGATATGAACATAAAATCTCTCTCAGTTGAAGTAAGAGTTTGTTCTACAGCTGGTGCAATTGACTGACTTTGGTCACTCATTTACAGAGGTTTGTAGAAATGACCTGATAACACACTGTGACCCATTAGGTATCTCTGGCAGTACAGTTTTCATGAGAATCCAGAGCAACCACTTCCATGAATTGAGCCTAATTTTTAGACTAAGAATAGAGATCTTTTTTTAAATGTAGAAATTCTGCTGTTCAGAGGAACATGTAACTACAGACACTCCAGAGGAAATTCACTATAGTATTGAATTTACAAACATGAAGCACCTGGGGAGGAACAACCCACCAGTACAGGCTGGGGGCTGAACTACTGGAAAGTGGCTCTGTTGAGAAGGACCTGGGAGTGCTAGTGGACAGCAAGCTGACCATGAGCCAGCACTGTGCCCTTGTGGCCAAGAAGGCCAACGGTATCCTGGGATGCATAAAAAGGAGTGTGGCCAGCAAATTGAAAGAGGTTATCCTTCCCCTCTACTCTGCCCTAGTGAGACCACATTTGGAGTACTGTGTCCAGTTTTGGGCCCCCCAGTTTAAGAAGGATGTGGAACTCCTTGAGCAAGTCCAATGGAGAGCTACCAAGATGATCAGGGGACTGGAGC
Source organism: Phalacrocorax aristotelis (assembly GCF_949628215.1). Lineage (NCBI taxonomy): Eukaryota > Metazoa > Chordata > Aves > Suliformes > Phalacrocoracidae > Phalacrocorax > Phalacrocorax aristotelis. Next base: position 14,496,954 of record NC_134310.1, on the reverse strand, counting down.
ATCTCCCTTATGAGGAAAGGCTGAGAGACTTGGGTTTGTTCAGCCTGGAGAAGACTGAGGGGGGATTTCATAAATACCTATAAATATATAAAGGGTAGGTGTCAGGATGACGGGACTAGGCTCTTTTCAATAGTGCCCAATGACAGGACAAGGGGCAATGGGCACAAGTTGGAACACAGGAAGTTCCACCTCAATATGAGAAGCAACATTACTGTGAGGGTGACAGCACAGTGGAACAGGCTGCCCAGGGAGGTTGTGGAGTCTCCTTCCCTGGAGACATTCAAAACCCACCTGGATGTGTCGCTGTGCCCCCTGCTCTAGGTGTCCCTGCTCAAGCAGGGGGGTTGGATGCGATCATCTCCAGAGGTCCCTTCCAACCCCTACCATTCTGTGATCTTTGATGTGGGTGACCCATTCAAAAAATACATTCTGCTGGTGAATTTTTAGCCTCTCATTAAAGTTTAATTGTGACTGTGATATAGATGACAATACACTTTGTTTTAACTTAAATGTCATAGATGGTTTAGAGTTAGAAAAGTAGCTGACATTTCAGTGGTCATGTATAACTGTTCTGGAAGAATAGAGCTGCAATATTTTATTCTGCCACTGTGCGAGATTGTTGTCTGACTTCTGAGTCCTCTTCCCCAAAACTCCACATGTACCCATCATTCAAGGGGCTGGCATAGGAAGGACATGTGTCCTCATGATGGGAGAGTCTGTGCCTTGTTCTCTTGTTACCCTGGTGAAAATCCAATGTGATTCTTTCAGTTTGGTTTAATTTTTGTGTCTTGTGAGGTCTTGTGAGTTCTTGTATGTCCCCAAAAGCTTCAGAAGGCAATGAAACAGATAGGATTTGTTCTGGAGTTAGATGAAGCTATTCAGAGGACAAGGTATAGGAGAGATGAAGCCAGCCCCTAGTGGTTTTCCTGAACTGTTTGTGTCTTAAAAACTCAGCACATTATGGATCCATGATCTTTAATATATTAATGATGACCATATGTGAACTCCTGCTTAGCACAAGTCAGAGTTCAACTAATCCCTTTTTGTCTTAAATATGCAACCTCTGTTTCAACTCAGGTATACCTGTCTGAAGGACCCTGATGAAAAACTTTAAGTAGCATAGAATTCACTGTTCTTACACAAATTGTTCAGGTGGTTAATTACAACTGCTGTTTTTGGCTAAACTGCCATAGTTAATTTTGAGGACATACTTTTCTGTTATTAGGTATGTGTGAATAGTAGGCTAAGGAGACCATGGTTGAGTTTCCAATATTGTGTAGTCTTTCCTGTGTTGCCTGACCTGATAGACTGTTTTGAAGCCTTCTTTTCAGTTTCACTCAGTAAATCCTCTAGGTGTAATATATGGTTGCAATTCATTACTAGGCTAACTTCAGACAAGTAAATGGAACTGCACTATGAATAAATTTTACCTATTGATTAGTTTTTAAAAACTTACTCCTCTCTTGACTGAGCACAAAGTTCACAAAGTTGCAGCAGCTCCAGAAAGAGCCTGAGATTCCTTACATTGTCAAGCACCAAGGATCCTGCAGTTGGGAGACAGCTTAGTAATATATATGTTTTCCAAAAATCCATTTGTTAACTAATTTATCATCAGTTGATCTCTACTCCAATTTGACTGAGTCTTAACTGAAACTCTTTCCTAATGTTCCCTTATCTCCATCAGCTTTGGACTTTTAGCCTATGTGGTCAAATTTAAACAGAGAGACTCGAAAGGAAAATAGTTTCATTAGTAGATTAAGTTAACATGCAGGAGTAGGAGGAAGTTGTCATTTTATTTTATATTTTTAATTTATAGCCATATCCCCAATAATAAAACCTAGGTTTCACCGATAAACTCATCCGGGGTATATGTGTAAGCAGTTAAAAATGAATGCTGGGCAGCAGCACATTTGTCCTAAATAGTCAAGCAATAGACTGGAAGTTCCTTTTTATTCCTTTCACTACAAAACTTTTAATATGAGAGTCTAAAAAAAAAAGTTCAAAGTTTTTACCCTTATAAATTAGTTAAATTTCTATTGTGACTTGTGGTCCCAAAAGCCAGAGGAACAGTCAGAATATAAATAATTTTAAATCTCCTTTTCTTTCTAGTCACACTGACAGCATGATTTCCACAAAGTCACCTCCACATGCACCATTTGAAGTAAAAATGTGTTCACTAGATACTTGGGTATTGGGAGTCACCCTACAGAATTTCAAGCAAATGATGGTCCTTTTTTTTTGCTGATGGCTATTATTGTTATATACTTAAAAGAATAAAACATGCTTTGTTCTGGGATAAGAATTAATCTAATAGTGTAGACTAGGCATCCACATTCAAAGACAGAAATTTAGTGAATTCAGATCACATTTCTTTTGTCCTTTCTTACTCCACTGGATTGTAATTGACCTAAATCTTTGCAAGCTGCAATAGATTCTGATGGATTTTTAATGGAAAAATAGGTTTTTATGAAGACATATGATATTTCTTTTTGGATTACTGCTAATGCTTTCTATTTTTATTCATCTTTCTAGTGGTTTTATAGTATGTTTTCTAATGCTGGCTTTGTTTGTGCACCCCAATAAGGAGGAGATACAATAGGAAATTTCTCTAGTTTGGGGCAGGGGAGATTGTGCTTTTCATATTGTCGTGGTTCAGCCCCAGTCAGTACCTAAACATCACACAGCCGCTCGCTCACTTCCCCCACCCCTGTGGGATGGGGGAGAGAATCAGAAGAGCAAAAGCAAAAGGAAAAAAACTTATGGGTTGAGATAAGAACAGTTTAATAACTAAAATAAAATAATAATAATGATGATGATTATTATAGTAATAGCAATAATGATAATATAATAAAAAAGGAAAAGGGAAAAAGGGAAAAACTCCAGAAACACAAACGATACAACTGCTCACCATCTTCCGACCAACTGACGCTGCCCATCCCCGAGCCGCGATTCCTGCTTCCCTCCCCCAGCCAGCTCCTCCCAGTTAACATACTTGGGCATGGCATTACGTGATATGGAATATCCCTTTGGCCAGTTTGAATCAGCTCTCTTAGCTGTGCCCCCTCCCCTCCCGGCTTCTTGTTCACCTGGCAGAGCATGGGAAGCTAGAAAAGTCCTTGACTAGTACAAGCACTACCTAGCAACAACTAAAACATCGGTCGGTGTGTTATCAACATTAATTTCATACTAAGTCCAAAGCACAGCACTATGCCAGCTACAGTGAAGAAAATTAACTCTATCCCAGCTAAAACCATGACACATATGATTTTAGAAACCTTAACCAGAAAAAGAAAAGAAAATTGCATTGACAATTTTGAATTAAAAACCCCACTCTATTTTAAAAATGACCATGCAAACCATATGGAAATAATTCACTGAAATATGTATTAAAATATTGATAAACTTGAGCCAGCTCCATATAAAAGCTGTTTTAGGGCCTGACAAACCTCCCTGTGGCTCATTGAACCACCAATTTTCGTTTGTGTCTGCTTAGTCCCAGGTGTGCCACCATGGTTTGGAAACAGGAGAGACGTTTGGGGGACTCTTCCATCCTACTTGTTGCTGAAGTCAGTTTTTGGTACAGGGATCTGAATATTGTGAGTGCTTACATCAAAGCAGCCTGTTGGGTCCCTGGGTTGGAATAACAATTGGAAGGAAATGACAGTGCCTTTACCTCATCCTTCGTGACAACACAGAAGGTTGCCACTGCATTTCCCACAAGGTGGGTGAGGCCAGGTATTGTTTGGAACAGAGCAAAAGTATTTAGACAGCCAAAACCTTTAGACTATAAACACTGAAGGCACATGTGAGATGACAGCAGTTATCTCTGTGCTTTTAGCTCCACTAAGTGGAATTTTAAAGACTCTGGTTTTGATGGATACTAATTTTAATGAAGGTGTCCCTCTAACAGGTGCTCTGTGTTAGAAATGTTTTGGGAAGAACTCCCATGAAAATCTCAGTACCATGCTGAAAAGACCTGGGAATAATTTCCTAACATCTGATAGCAGCCACCTGGTCTCTAGCTACTGCTGATCAGTTGTCCCCACTGAGACAACTTTTATCATTGACATCTATAACATTTCTTCTCAAGACTGAATACTTTGCAGGCTGCATCAAATAGCAAGTAGTTTAAAAGCAGATACCTGCCGTTACATAGCAGGTACAATGTCTTTCAAGCCTCTACAGGCTCTAGTTGTGCTCAACATGAAACAAATTACTCTGTTATGCATATTGCTACAAGTGCATGAACGTTTGTGGACAGGATGCTGAACAGGAATGTATTTGTCAATATGTTCTGTCTCTTTTGTTTTACTTACAAGAAAGCCTTTTTTTTTTTTTTTCTTAACTGGACAAAAACCCCATGAGTAGTCATCCTTTGCAACATCTGCTTGTCTAGATAAACATCTCTGAGACTCAGACTGCTTCTGCCCCATCTGCTGGGCCTCTGCTGCCACCCACTGTGGGTTGTGGAGGAGAAGCTCCAGGCATGCGATCAGCTGGAAGTCTTTTGTATCCGTTATCCTCACAAATTGCAAAATGAATCACCAAACAATGTATGCAGAATTTTTCAACAGAAGAATTGTTTTTCTATAAACAAGTAAATCTTCAAATCTTTTAAAGGGCTATTTGCATTCAGAGGCATTGCTGGATGATACTGCTTAAATCCTGTAGAAACAGAATTTGAAACCTCCTAAACTGAGCTTGAATGATGATCTCTGGAAATACAGACCAACTGGGGCCAGGTTTTTCTTAAATTAGTCTCTTGAAATACCGTAGACCTTTGAAAATGTCATCCTGTGGTAAACTCCCACCAGTTGTCCCTGCTTGTGGAGAGCTGATGTAAGTCACCGCTCTTTGCTGTGATGGGACCCAGGACTTTTTCAACTCAAACCACCAAATTTGGGTAATGACTAATGTCGTGGTTCAGCCTCAGCTGGCAACTGAACACCACGCAGCCGCTCGCTCACCCCCCCACCCCTGTGGGATGGGGAAGAGAATCGGACGAGCAAAAGAACTTGTGGGTTGAGATAAGCACAGTTTAATGATTACAATAAAATGATAATGATAAATTATTATGAAAATAATTACAATAATGTTAATATAATAAAAGGGAAAAGGAAGGGAAAGGGAAAAAAGAAAAAAAAAAAACCACGGAAACACAAACGATACAACCGCTCACCACCCGCCGACCGACGCTGCCCGTCCCCGAGCCGCAATTGCTTCCTCCTCCCCCGGCCAGCCCCTCCCAGGTCACATACTGGGCATGACGTTACATGATATGGAAGATCCCTTTGGTCAGTCTGAATCCGCTCTCTTAGCTGTGCCCCCTCCCCTCCCAGCTTCTTGTGCACCCAGCAGAGCATGGGAGGCTAGACATGTCCTTGACTAGTATAAGCGCTACCCAGCAACAGCCTAAACATCTGTGTGTTATCTCAACAGGTTGGGTTTTTTTTTCCATGCTAATTTCAAAGCACAGCACTATACCAGCTAGAGTGAAGAAAATTAACTCTATCCCAGCTAAAACCATGACAGTATCCACCCCTTATTCCATATCATTGACATCATGCTCAGGTCCCATACTATTCAGTACAAATTCAATAATCCCTATACATCTTCTCATCCTTTAACTATATATATATATATATATAGATTTTTCGTTTATGATTCCCCTAGTCTATGGACCACCCCTGTAAAATGCCTGTGAAATGTCCATTGAGTTCATTTAGTCCATGACTTTGGATTTCATCTCTTGTAAGGGTCCTTCAGAGAGGCGGTGTGCGTGGGGTCAGACTGTTGCATGTCAGTCCTTGTTCCATCACCGCTGCACTGGTAGTTCTTGTTCTCTCACTGCTGCACTTTGCTCGGTTCCATTGAAAGTTCATTTGCTATTATTATTAATTGGGAGATTCCCACCATGATAACATTCCATTGATATGGCATATAGCAACCATAGTAGTGATGACATACAACATCATATAGCAATTAACAGCATATTATTCAGTTCATTGGCTGTTTTCACCCAAAATTAAATCCCCCTGAGGTACACACCGGACTTCTCCATCCTCCCGCATCACCCACCAAGTGCACCCAGGTCCTTGAGCAAACGCAATCCCACGAGTGGGTTTGCCTCTGCTGGAAGCAGGAATAACCCAGACTGTCTTGCCCAGCATATTTTTTATGTGCACTACAGGGACTCCATCCCCTTCCACAGTATGTAGGATTCTGACTGGGCAGGGCCAGCTCACCTGGCAGATCCCCTTGTGTTGACTAACCATGTGGCTTTTGCTAAATGTGTATCCCAGTGTTTAAATGTTCCACCCCCCCATTGCTCTCAGTGTCATCTTTAATAGTCCATTGTATCTTTTGATTTTCCCAGAGGCTGGTGCGTAGTAGGGGATGTGATACACCCACTCAATGCTGTGCTCTTTGGCCCAGGTGTCTATGAGGTTATTTTGGAAATGAGTCCCATTGTCTGACTCAGTTCTCTCTGGGGTGCCATGTCACCACAGGACTTGTTTTTCGAGACCCAGGATAGTGTTCCGGGCAGAGGCATGGGGGACAGGATATGTTTCCAGCCAGCCGGTGGTTGCTTCTACCATGGTGAGAACATGGCGCTTGCCTTGGCGGGTCTGTGGGAGTGTGATATAGTCAATTTGCCAGGCCTCCCCATATTTATATTTCAGCCATCGTCCCCCATCCCACAGAGGCTTTACCCACTTCGCTTGCTTGATTGCAGCACATGTTTCACATTCGTGGATAACCTGCGCAATAATATCCGTGGTCAAGTCCACCCCTCGATCACGAGCCCACCTGTATTTTGCATCTCTCCCTTGATGGCCTGAGGTGTCATGGGCCCACCGAGCTAGAGATAGTTCACCCTTATGTTGCCAGTCCAGATCCACCTCAGCCACTTCAATCTTGGCAGCCTGATCTACCTGCTGGTTGTTTCGATGTTCTTCAGTGGCCCGACTCTTGGGGACGTGAGCATCCACATGACGTACCTTTACAACCAGGTTCTCCACCCGGGCAGCAATATCTTGCCACAATGTGGCAGCCCAGATGGTTTTGCCTCTGCGCTGCCAGTTGCTCTGCTTCCACTGCTGTAGCCAGCCCCACAGGGCGTTTGCCACCATCCAGGAATCAGTATAGAGATAGAGCGCTGCCCACTTTTCCCGTTCAGCAATGTCTAAGGCCAGCTGGATGGCCTTTACCTCTGCAAACTGGCTCGATTCACCTTCTCCTTCAGCAGTTTCTGCGACTTGTCGTGTAGGACTCCATACGGCAGCTGTCCATCTCCGGTGATTTCCCACAAGGCGACAGGACCCATCAGTGAACAGGGCATACTGCTTCGCCTTTTCTGGCAGTTATACAGTGGGGCTTCTTCAGCACGTGTCACCTCCTCCTCTGGTGATATTCCAAAATCTTTGCCTTCTGGCCAGTCCATAATCACTTCCAAGATTCCTGGGCGACTGGGGTTTCCTACTCGAGCCCGCTGGGTGATCAGTACAACCCATTTACTCCACGTAGCATCAGTTGCATGGTGCGTGGAGGGGACGTTCCCTCTGAACATCCAGCCCAGCACTGGCAGTCGGGGTGCCAGGAGCAACTGTGCCTCAGTACCAACCACTTCTGAAGCAGCTCGAACCCCTTCATATGCTGCCAATATCTCTTTTTCAGTTGGAGTATAGCGGGCTTCGGACCCTCTGTATCCCCAACTCCAAAAACCTAGGGGTCGACCTCGGGTCTCCCCTGGTGCTTTCTGCCAGAGGCTCCAGGTAGGGCCATTCTCCCCAGCTGCAGTGTGGAGCACATTTTTTACATCTTGTCCTGCCCAGACTGGCCCAAGAGCTACTGCATGAACTATTTCTCGTTTAATCTGTTCAAAGGCTTGTTGTTGCTCAGGGCCCTATTTGAAATCATTCTTTTTCCGGGTCACTTGATAGAGAGGGCTTACGATCAGACTGTAATCTGGAATATGCATTCTCCAAAAACCCACAACACCCAAGAAAGCTTCTGTTTCCTTTTTGCTAGTTGGTGGAGACATGGCTGCTATCTTGTTGATCACATCCATTGGAATCTGACGACGACCATCTTGCCATTTGAGTCCTAAGAACTGGATCTCTTGTGCGGATCCCTTAACTTTACTTTGTTTTATGGCAAAACCAGCTTTCCGAAGGATTTGCACTATTTTCTTCCCTTTCTCAAAAATTTCTTCCGCTGTGTTGCCCCACAGAATGATGTCATCAATGTATTGAAGGTGTTCTGGAGCTTCTCCCTGTTCCAGTACAGTCTGAATCAGTCCATGGCAAATGGTAGGACTGTGTTTCCACCCCTGGGGCAGTCGATTCCAGGTGTACTGGACGCCCCTCCAAGTAAAAGTAAACTGTGGCCTGCACTCTGCTGCCAGAGGGATTGAGAAGAATGCATTAGCGATATCAGTTGTGGCATACCACTTGGCTGCCTTGGACTCCAGTTCATATTGAAGTTCTAGCATGTCTGGCACAGCAGCACTCAACGG